>NW_025787111.1:0-69583 GCF_021130785.1 Homalodisca vitripennis
TGTTTTAAATTTGAATATAGGCCTGTGATAATACTTTGTATTAGAACCATCCCACAATAGTTATTTTATACATGCTTGGTTAGGTGATACCTCACAATAGTATACATATAAAAGAATGTTTATTTTGGTTTTTCAGTTGAAAGAATTGAGTAACAGTGAATACTTCGGTGAGTTGGCTCTAGTAACGGACAAACCGAGAGCTGCTTCCGCATTCGCTATCGGCGACACACACTTAGCCTGTAAGTAAAACTGTTACAGTTTTTACTATGTCAATGGTATTCTAATCGATTACTTTGGTTTAATTTTTAAGGAAAGGCAGTCAAACCGATTTTATAAATTTGTGTTGACCCCCCTCAATAACTTAACCTGCGAGTTCTCAGTTAGAGAGCCATACCCTTGTCCCTACACTACATTGGAGATCACTTTGACTCATATTTAGATGTATGTAGTCTCATGTTAGCTATTTATGTACTCTGATAAGTGAGTTATGAATGCTAAAAATTATCATAACCACAATAAGCTTTGTTGCTATTTTCATATTATTGGTATTTATTTAGAATAATGAACAATTTCCATTTGAAAGTCTACAAGACTACTACAGTCCAGGTCTATAGAACAGCATGTTTCTTTTTTAAAAGATAAAACCTGGTGTATATCTTTGCATATTTTCTTTCCACAATTTGACTCCATTCTTCTACATCTCTTGTCTGCAGCAGTCATATACTGGTTTCTTCATGTGCTTAACAGTTGCATTATAATATAATACATACATATTTATTATTTTGTGCAACAATTTTTATTTTGCCTTACAAAAATGTAATTTAAAGAACTTTTTTATGGGAGCTAAATGCCTCGAAAATAAATCTTGTTGATTTCTGTTTAACTTAAAATTTAAATTTCTTGGACAGTACAAAAATATATTAAAAATATTAAATGGCTATTGTCGACGATATCTGTCAATGGTTCAAAACTCACAGATTATAATTATTGGCAAAATTCCCTTTTTTTAGTATTGGCGGATTTAATGAATTTAATTCAGTGGTAAACCTAATAATAAATACAAAAATTGTTTTTCATAGTTGCAAAATTGTATATTGATTCCTCCAGTGATTGTTTTTTTTAGGGAAAAAAATTCCTAAAAATGTAATTTCAATAAAAACAACAATTATTGAGCTACCTAAAAATGGACTATATACATTTTTTTTATTTATTTGTATCATTTTTTTATTTTCTCAACACTATACATATCTAGCACATCCTCATTCAGAGTCCTATCATCTCTGTAAGAAGACCACCAATTTGTTGAATAATTAGTAGTAGGGGCTGAGTTTCTTTCTTAACAGCCTTCAATTATCCCATAAAACATAATTGTTTATTAATTCCAAATCTGTTCATGATTAGAACTGTGCGTTGCACTTACAAAGAGCCACCAGTCTTGTCAGTGGCAAATAATCTGGTAAGTAACACATTATAGAATGTACCCTGCAGAAAGCATGATTCAACCACAGCAAAAACTCAAACTTGCGAAACCAAATCCTTAAGTTGCTGAAAGATAACTGTAATTTTTTTCTTTTTACCGGTGTAATTCACTTTCCTTTAATTTCATCAAACTGGAATGAGCCCGGTAAAATGAACAACTTTCGTCTCCATAGCCAACCATCACGCTTCGCTTATTTTCGCCTGATGTGACTAAAAATCAATTAGGAAAATTGGCATGGATTATTGTGTATAGTCCAATAATCGTACTCAGATGAGAGCTGTAATATGTCTACAGTGCTGTATGTTGGGCATCTCTGGATAATAGATAAATTTTAACTTCTATGCAATAAAATATGATGAAAATTTGATAGTGGTAAAGATGTTGATGTTTCGCAGTCACAGCCAAGTTAAGGGAGGAGGCAGATTATAATTTGAGCACCAGCACAAAACTTACAATTATGGTTTGTTCCACTGTCCATGTGTACAAGTTCCTTGTAACTCACCCCCCTTTTGGAAGTTCTGAGTGCACCAACTGGTTCTCAGCGCAGTTATGTCTGTTTTAAATTGCTCATAGTTGCGGAGTGGAGTTAATATTTGTAGACAGTAGGCTGCACTCGTTCCATCACAATCAAAACCTGCATTATTTCACATGGGCAAATCTACTTCAATACTTGAAATATGAGCACTACCATACATAAATTGTGTTTCACTCCTACAAGAAACTGCAAGAAAGGAGTTCTTACAGATAATTTAAATTGTTGACTGTTGTGGATGCTCCTAGCTTCTGTCCCGATAGCAATGTACATCTGAACAGTGTCAAGATCTGATAAAATACAAAGTCTTCCTTAATTTAATTTCCCTTATAGTATTATCATTATGTTTATTATATTATATATTATTGGACTATATTTTTGAACCAAAAATTTGTTAAGTAGATTTAGAAAGTCAAGGCAACAAAAGTTTTATGCCATGAATCTCAGCAAATTTAGCACTTGACCATACTATTGTAGGTAATGTACAAACAAAGGGCCACAGTTACATCATCTGTGCCTATTATTATGGTGGATACAAGAGTAACTTGTGATATATGTATAACTCCCTGTACAACATATTATCATAAACAAATACTTGAACTACACAGTGTGCTGAACATAATCTTGCAGTGTAACACATTATTGTGGTGGATACAAGAGTAACTTGTGATATATGTATAACTCCCTGTACAACATATTATCATAAACAAATACTTGAACTACACAGTGTGCTGAACATAATCTTGCAGTGTAACACAAACTTGAGTCCCTCAATAAGCCTCAAATCTTGATTGTTAGAAGAGAATAGGTTTCTCCAAAGCAGTCATACGAGTATGAATTTCCATGAGTAGAACAAGACGAGTGCCAGAAACTGATACAGGTTGCCGTCAATCTCTTAATTGTACTGTACTGTTCCTACAGGATTTGTTAAATTATAAGGTGATTGGTTATAGTAAGTAATTACTGATTAAAGATTATTTCACACTACACTACAACTGTTAAATAAATTATTAATTTGTCACACTAACCAAACAAAAACTACACTGTAGTCAGTTATGATTGATAACATTTGGTATATAGAATAAAACTTCAACACTGCTGTTGTTAACTGTCAATGTACCTTCCGTGCCTCAGACTCATAATAATACTATATGTACCTCATCATTTTGACAATTTAAAATACTCTATGGCTAATCAGTTAATATCACACTCAAGGTGGACATGGTGCCACTTTCTTCAGACACACCACATTATCTCTTGTCACTGTCTCTCATTCGCACTCCAAATTGACACAATAGAGATCTAAATACTCAGTATTGTACTGCCTATTTTATGTGCATCACAATATATCTTCCACCAAATTTTATTAGCCTATCCTATTAGTAGTAAATATTACAAGATCTATCAATTATCAGCACTACTGGTTCAAAATTAAATTACTACTCCCCACATATACTGACTACGACCATAACAACCATCTTGTGTCTCGCCATGTAAACATGTGTTGTAAAAAAGATTCTAAGAAAAACTGTATCACAAAGTAACAGCCAACGGATCAGTAAATCTCGAGGATTCAATTGGCAGTATGAAGGCGCACGTGACCGAATGACACGACTTCAATTATATAACCTTTATAAATAACAGTACATTGGTAGCACTTGGTAGCATAATGCAGCCTTCTTAGGTGACGATTACAAGTTTAATTTTTAGGTACTGCTAAATAAAATGAGCGACATTTAACTAAGTTAGATCAATTTTTAAAACTGCACTAAATCCCATCAAAAATGGGGATCCAAAATTTAAAAATTATAATTTTTAATGTATCATCACAGTTGTACTGCTGATTTATATTTTTTAATTTTAATTTGTTTCAGTTTTGGATCGTGAAGCGTTTGAACGTTTATTGGGGCCGTGTATGTATGGATGTAATAAAGAGACACATCGACAACTACAACGAACAGCTGTTGGAGATTGAAAGAGCTCAAGAACAATAACTACATTGACATATTTTTATATCTCAAATGTACATGTCAGTAAATTATTAGAAAGAATATGAATTTTAAATAATAATGTTGCATAATAAATCCAAACCAAACTTATCTCTATTTAGTATCCCACGCCCCCGAGGCCCTCGGGTATGAGGGGGACAATTGTTTGAAATGCCTAGGGCACTAGTAAGATTAAAATCGGCCCTGACTTTCTAACTTCCACTCTATTAAATTTCCCTCTGCTTGACAGAACTGGCCCTTGAGCCCATGAGGGCAGCACAAAAATGTTAAAAAGAAGATGGAACTCTCCTTAAAAAAGTAAGAGTGCAAAATTGTTATTTCAATCCAAATTTCCTGTAATTTTGTAAATTTAATTAGATAAAAAGCAATCAATCAACATTAGGAAACCAAATACAGTAGAACCCCTCATATCCGGCCTCGGTTTTTACCGCACCTCGGTTTATCCGGCCACTTCCCGGAAGCCAATATCGAAATTTATTTACCATGGCTTGCAGTCGCGCAGTTGCACGCACTAGTCTCCCACGACTCTTGCGTTATTTTGGTGTATCTATTTGTTTACATTTTCCTGTGTTGTCCTCAGATGAGCTAGAAGGTTTAACCTCTAAACAGTTTGTTGATGATTTCCAGTGCGGTTAGTACAGTACAGTACAATTGTTTTGTTTCGTCAAGTGTTGTGTACTGTAGGTTGGTTTATCCGGCCGAATCGTTATCCGGCCAGAGGCTCGGTCCCTTGGTGGCCGGATATGAGGGGTTCTACTGTAGATGAAATAACACTCAATAAATAGTAAAACAATATCAAATTTAATAAATAATAAATCTAACAATATTCAGCATTTATTGACAAATCCGTTTAAATTGGTAGTTCTTAACGTTGATACACGAGTATAATTATCTTTTAACACAGACTTTTTAGCAGCAACTAAAGCTTTCTTCTGCTCTTCTATCACTTTTATGACATTTTTAAAAGTTTGGTCTTTGTCTTCTGCCTCTTTGTTTCCATTTTTACAAGCATTTTCCTCTTGTTAACAAACAACACACAGACCTCTGGAAGGTTTCTCAAAAGACTGGACTATTGATAAATGTTGGTTCATAGTAGAATCAAAATTACTCACATCTGAACTCAAACATCTGTAAAATACCAACATAATCTTTCACAAACTGTTTTTAAATGAGAGAATTTACTAGTTTTACATTAAAAGTTATTTTAAAGATAGCAGAGTTAACTTTGATACTAGCATATAATGGTGAGGAGAGTTAACATTAATACATGGAAACGCTATTGCAAGCTAAGAATAGTATCAAACTATTTACACAATTGTACATCATGTAAATGCTGTTGTGGCAAATACACTGCTATGTAGTAAATATTTCAAAATGTACGAAGTTGTGTAGTACATTAATGCATTATCCAAGATTTTTGAAGTTCAAGGACATCAACTGTTAGCTCATTTTATAAATGTAAGGCTCTCACTCTCTAAAACTTCACTAAACCACAATTATCTATCCTCCCTTTGACCAATTACATCCAACCATTAGAATCTGAGGTCTAAGAATGTAACAATAATAAATGAGCCATTATTTAAACCAATTCTTGTGTGAAATCAAGTACTTTACAGCTATAATTTTGATGTTCTGTAGACAATTCCTAGTCATTATTGAAAAAATTTAAACTATTTGAGGTATTTCCATTAGCAGTACCAATTTACATACTTCAAAATAGAGGCAAGTTTCTAAAACTATGTATACTCCATATCCTAACACACTTGGTCCCACAAAAGACAAGCTAAACACAAGCATTGGTGATAGAAATTATCAAGTGTTTTGTGTACTAAGACAGTGTCTGTGCTTAGACCTACATTGACAGAGAATTAAATGAATTGGTCATTGAGAAACCCTTTAAGTCAAAAAAACCTACTTTTGGTAAATGTAAAAAAATCACTCTCAGATTGGGTAATTTTGCACCAAATAATAAAAAAACCACAATCTAATTATAGAATTCACTATTAGAATTGTGAATTTACAAATTTTACCTGTTATAAGTATTTTAAGTTCATAGAAATATTAAAAATAATTTTTTGACTTATGGGCTTTTAAAAGAAAATGGAGCAAAAACAATGACTTATAGGGTTTTAAAGGAAAATAGAGACACTTGATTTTGATATGGAGGAAAATAAAGTCAGTTAAAACAGCTAAAAATGTTTATTATAATTTTACATTAGTAAATCTAACATATAATTATGTTTCATGTTAATTATATAAAAACAAAGTTCTGGAGTTTTAAGCAATATTTTTCTCAATCTATCTCAACATCTCCTTTATTGACAGTTTTCCATGAGAATATTTTGTCGTAGAACATCTTTATTTGTTCATCGTCAGGTAAATAAGGCTTTAATTTTTCAAGGTCATCCATTTTTTTCTTGTTTATTGGTACACAATCCTCTTGATAAGCTTTTTGTGTAGGCAGGTTCAACCTATTACGGTTTTGTGTTTTTTTATATCAAAAGTGTGTTCAGTTACACCATCAATGAAGTCTTTTGCTTTTAACTATACCAGGATTTTCATGTGAATGGGAAAAACTGCATGAAATTTGAGATTTTAAAAGAAAACCTTTTTTTCTTTGGGCATACATCTTTGCCTCGTGTTTCCTGAGAAATTACATTCTTTTTAAAAAATGCAGGCCACCAATCCTTGAAATTTAAAATGTCTTCTGACTCAGGTAGGACCACATAGAACTCATTTTTTAATGAGGCACTTAGGAACATTTCAGCATATTCCTTAACAGTGTACACTCTGTCGCACCTTCTCACTTTTCTTTTAATAACTGAAAAGTCCCTATCGCAGGGCAGAAAAGAATGCCCTCGTAATAGGAAAATACTGCTCTACTGTCTTAAACTTTCCTGTGGAGGCCAAGGCATTTGCCAATCTGAGAACTGAGTGGGTTTTTATTTTGGCCTCCCACATCCGTCAGAAAAAATATGTAAGTGTTCAATCCCTTCTATTAAATGATTTTGAATGTAGCTCAACAGAAATGAACAGACTTCATTTGGGCCTTTACCACCAATTCCCTCATGATACATAAAAAATACTACACTGTTGTCTTTAAGATTATGGACACAGAAAGAAAACACTAACAGTGAGTTGTCTGAGATAAAATTGTTTCTTGGACTGGGATAGTTGGTAGCTGTAAATTTTGCATATAATCAATACATATGCCACCAATATTTTCATTAGTAGCAGCCTGTTCCTGAACTTCGTTTGAATTTTATAGTAAAACTTTTTAGCCCTGCGCTTATGGACTATTTTTTTCAGCTACATGGACTCTTTTTAGCTATATCATTCAAGAATTTACTTTTAATTTTTTATCTCAAGAGCCTCACAAGTACAGCAAGTGTCGACCTGTGGACGACCAAAATGCAGAGTAAAATTTTTCTTTAAATATTTTAAGATAAAATTTGTACCCAATATCAATATCTGGATTCGCCTGTTTTAAACAGTTTATACATCTCCAAGAACATTAAGTTTTTCATTCAAGTAGCTATAATCAGTTGTACCATAGTGTGTTATTTTTCACAGGAAAGGAAGCGATATGTTCTTTAACTCTATTGACAAAAATTAGTTGGTTTTGCATTGCCCGGGACACTTTTGCCTCTCATATCCTGAGGATTTTTACCCTCTGTTAGTAGTTTTGTCAATCTCCTGATGCGGTCACTACTTATTCCATGTATATTAGGAATGCAAGTTTTGCATACCTGCTGCTTCCCAGATGGTGTTGATACTTCGTAAATGAATGTATTTCCTCTATCTGGCTTACGTGATATTTCACTTGATTTCCTCCGCCGTTTCTGTTTAACTTCAGTTGCTGCAATCAAAGATTGTAGATAGTTGTCTTGCTCATTTTTAGACCCCAAACTTCTAAAGGTCTCAAAATATCCGTTTCCGTTCTTCATCTGCCACTTTTGTGAAGCACTTCCGCCGACTACCTGAAAAAAACAACAAATTATTTCTGGGAATATATCTATTTATTTAAAGTTTTTAAAGAGTTTCTTCAATGTTATAGATTATATTGCATCAATTAGGCCATGTTGCAATTGTTTGTGTGAGTGTGTTTAAAATATTTTTCTTCACTTTAACACATCAAATTTTATTGGTTTCATATAAGGATAGAAACTTAGTCTATACCAAAGTGTATTGTGAAAAGGATTTTTTAAAGAAAGTTTTAGTTTATTAGTGTTACTCCAAACAGTAATAGTATGCGTATGGTGCGTTCATGTATGTGTGTGTGTGTGTGTGTGTATATTATATATTAAATTGTGTTTACAGAGATAAGAGCTAAAAAAGTAGGCTATCACAAAACACAATGTAGAAATTTTTTGCTATAGCACTATGACAGCCTAAGGTTAGAAAAACTGACGTAGTCCATAATAGGACAGTAGTAAATAATAAATGTTTTTACTTCTATCTTTTATTAATCTACTATTATATGACATTTAAGAGATATGCACATAAAATATGTACAAATATGTAAGCTTAGTACTTGAACGAACATAATAAAAGTGAAAAATACTTACTTGCAATCTTCTCCTGGAGTTATTTCTGGTACTTCTTTTCCAGTCCAACTTATGTATGAGCTTCCTGAAACTCTGGCTTTTTTTAATTATTTCGGCCTTGTACTCGGATTTATTGAGAACACCCTTTTTCCTTTTACGTTTCTGAATCTCTAAATTAACATCTAGCTCATTCATTCTGATATGATTTTAAAATGTTTCAATTTCGATATTAGACGAAACAAAAGAAAATAGGCTACTCTTTAATATCCCACCATAACCTCAAACCTGGGCTGGAAATTGTTAGTGCAATGTAAACAGCTGATCACTGATCAAGGTGTCAGCTGTTGCTGCTGTTCACTTGAGAAACACTATAAGTCACTGACTTATGGTGTTTCTCAAGTGAACTAAAACTTTGTGGCATTATAAAGTTGGTAAAAAAAGTCTGACTTATGTTGTTTCTCAGAGGAACTGTGTATTTATATCTGTTGATTGCAAAAATATAAAAAAAACTAAATTTAGCTAAAAATTGACTTATGGGGTTTCTCAAATGACCAATTCAAATGATACATCATATTTTAAAATATTACACATTCTCAACCCCTTTACTTCTTAAGCCCAAGATTATAAACCACTCAATTATTGGTATTTATTCTACTTATAGTATCCTAATAATATTACAAATGCGAAAATGAGTTTGTTTCACTTTCACACACATAAACTATTAAACAGGCTGTACTGAAATTCTATATGGAAATTCTTACGAGTCCCTGGTTAACATATAGGACTATTCTTATTTCGAAAATCCCTTCGAGCTACGCCCCACTGGTCTCATTTTCCTCTAAAGCTGCGTTAGATCAAACAAATAGTATTAATTTTTGGCCTGTTAGTGTAATCAATTGTTATGTGTAAACATTGTTTTAAGACAGCACAACCGTATGTTTAGTTCATTTAACCACTATTTTCAATTTGTTCATATTAATAGTAAGTAAGCATAGAGTAAGCTTGATAATAACAACATTTCTTATATCCACTTTTTCTGCAACCGCTTTTGAGTAGGTACAGAGTTAAAAAATGTAGGTAAGAAAACTCAAATTCAGTAAAAATAAACTTTTAACTGTACACTTTAGCAAATATTAAGAATGAAGTGCTTGATCAGTACTGTAATCCATATATAAAAAACAAAGTTACTAGCTAACTTTTACTATAAATTTAAAGACTGTTATAAAACACATCTTAGTTTCTTTTGACTGAACTAGGCTTCACAGACCTGTGTATGTATCTATATGTTCTTAATCACGAAACAAGGCAAAATCAAAGCTGACGTGAAACTGGCCATAGATTCCATTCAGAGAAAGAACAAGTGGGTACTTGACCTAGTTCCTAACTAAATCCTAACCTAGTTCATTAACTTAAAAGATACAAAATATATATTAATTTAATGACCTGATGATAAATACTACAAATAAAGATTTTAAATGAACAAAGACTACTTTTATGGTAATAATTACCATTTAACAGCAGCCATTTTCAGGACTACACTCATTTAACAAGACAAGTATTGAGAACACAATCAAAAACATACAAGCCGATTTAGATAAAACTTTATATAAACATTTGACACACAGTCTACTATACTACAATACAATCCTCATTATTAGGCCGCGCCTATTTACAGAGCCACAAGTATTTTACAGGCTGTGCTGAATAAAACCAATCTATGGATGACCGTACCTCAAAAACGTACGAGCTGATTTTGATAAAACGTTCAATACACATTCAATACATGGTCTACTATACTACAATACAACTCTCATTCTTTATTTGGAGATATATATCGATTTTACATATCAAATAATAGAAAACACATGTATGGTCTTACCTCAAACATTGACAAGATGGACAGTAGCTGTGTTTTTCATTCTTACCAGTATTCTTGATAATATACCTGCAACTTTATATACACAGGCAATTTAATTGTTCATTTAGCATTACCCAGGAGGCACGTGTGTAGTGGTAAAGATATTTAATTATTGAAATGAGAATATAAATTACTTTCTTAAAAGTGCAATTGTAAAACATTCAAAGTAATATGAAAGAATCTCTAATAAATGATTACCATTACACGGACGCGAACAAATTTACCTCCCATCATCTGTAGGGTTTGTATTTGTACCCACCTACTACAATGTTTGGATCTTGGTACAAGGAGCAGCCATTACATGTTGGCGCTAACTTGACATTTTATAGATCACAGATGATTTCATGCAATCAAGGAGCTGCCATAACATGTTGGCGCTAACTTGACATTTTATAGATCACAGATGATTTCATGCAATCAAGGAGCTGCCATTACATGTTGGCGCTAACTTGACATTTTATAGATCACAGATGATTTCATGCAATCAAGGAGCTGCCATTACATGTTGGCGCTAACTTGACATTTTATAGATCACAGATGAATTCATGCAATCAAGGAGCTGCCATTACATGTTGGCGATAACTTGACATTTTATAGATCACAGATGATTTCATGCAATCAAGGAGCTGCCATTACATGTTGGCGCTAACGTAACATTTTATAGGTCACAGATGATTTCATGCAATCAAGGAGCTGCCATTACATGTTGGCGCTAACTTGACATTTTATAGATCACAGATGATTTCATGCAATCAAGGAGCTGCCATTACATGTTGGCGCTAACTTGACATTTTATAGATCACAGATGATTTCATGCAATCAAGGAGATGCCATTACATGTTGGCGCTAACTTGACATTTTATAGATCACAGATGATTTCATGCAATCAAGGAGCAGCCATTACAAGTTGGCGCTAACTTGACATTTTATAGATAACAGATGATTTCATACAATCAAGGAGCTGCCATTACATGTTGGCGCTAACGTAACATTATATAGGTCACAGATGATTTCATGCAATCAAGGAGCTGCCATTACATGTTGGCGCTAACTTGACATTTTATAGATCACAGATGATTTCATGCAATCAAGGAGCTGCCATTACATGTTGGCGCTAACTTGACATTTTATAGATCACAGATGATTTCATGCAATCAAGGAGCTGCCATTACATGTTGGCGCTAACTTGACATTTTATAGATCACAGATGATTTCATGCAATCAAGGAGCAGCCATTACAAGTTGGCGCTAACTTGACATTTTATAGATAACAGATGATTTCATACAATCAAGGAGCTGCCATTACATTTTGGCACTAACTTGACATTTTATAGATAACAGTTGATTTCATGCAATCAAGGAGCTGCCATTACATGTTGGCGCTAACTTGACATTTTATAGATCACAGATGATTTCATGCAATCAAGGAGCTGCCATTACATGTTGGCGCTAACTTGACATTTTATAGATCACAGATGATTTCATGCAATCAAGGAGCAGCCATTACAAGTTGGCGCTAACTTGACATTTTATAGATAACAGATGATTTCATACAATCAAGGAGCTGCCATTACATTTTGGCACTAACTTGACATTTTATAGATAACAGTTGATTTCATACAATCAAGGAGCTGCCATTACATTTTGGCACTAACTTGACATTTTATAGATAACAGTTGATTTCATACAATCAAGTAGCTGCCATTACAAGTTGGCGCTAACTTGACATTTTATAGATCACACATGATTTCATGCAATCAAGGAGCTGCCATTACATGTTGGCGCTAACTTGACATTTTATAGATCACAGATGATTTCATGCAATCAAGGAGCTGCCATTACATGTTGGTGCTAACTTGACATTTTATAGATGACAGATGATTTCATGCAATCAAGGAGCAGCCATTACATGTTGGCGCTAACTTGACATTTTATAGATCACACATGATTTCATGCAATCAAGGAGCTGCCATTACATGTTGGCGCTAACTTGACATTTTATAGATCACAGATGATTTCATGTAATCAAGGAGCTGCCATTACATGTTGGCGCTAACTTGACATTTTATAGATCACAGATGATTTCATGCAATCAAGGAGCTGCCATTACATTTTGGCGCTAACTTGACATTTTATAGGTCACAGATGATTTCATAAAGTCAAGGAGCTGCCATTACATGTTGGCGCTAACTTGACATTTTATAGATCACAGATAATTTCATACAATCAAGGAGCTGCCATTACATGTTGGCGCTAACTTTGCATTATTGGTATCAAATAATTGAATGCAATCAAGGAGCAGCCATTACATGTTGGTGTTAACATTACATTATTGGTCTCAGATAATTTCATGCAATCAAGGAGCTGCCATTATATGTTGGTGCTAACTTTACATTATTGTTCTCAGATAATTTTATGCAATCAAAGAGCTGCCATTATATGTTAACGCTAACTTGACATTTTATAGGTCACAGATGATTTCATAAAGTCAAGGAGCTGCCATTACATGTTGGCGCTAACTTGACATTATATAGATCACAGATGATTTCATGTAATCAAGGAGCTGCCATTACATGTTGGCGCTAACTTTACATTATTGGTATCAAATAATTGAATGCAATCAAGTAGCAGCCATTACATGTTGGCGCTAACTTTACATTATTGGTATCAAATAATTGAATGCAATCAAGGAGCTGCCATTACATTTTGGCGCTAACTTTACATTATTGGTATCAAATAATTGAATGCAATCAAGGAGCAGCCATTATATGTTGGTGTTAACTTTACATTATTGGTCTCAGATAATTTCATACAATCAAGGAGCTGCCATTACATGTTGGCGCTAACTTTACATTATTGGTATCAAATAATTGAATGCAATCAAGGAGCAGCCATTACATGTTGGTGTTAACTTAACATTATTGTTCTCAGATAATTTTATGCAATCAAGGAGCTGCCATTATATGTTAACGCTAACTTGACATTTTATAGATAACAGATGATTTCATACAATCAAGGAGCTGCCATTACATGTTGGCACTAACTTGACATTTTATAGATCACACATGATTTCATGCAATCAAGGAGCTGCCATTACATGTTGGCGCTAACTCGACATTTTATAGATCACAGATGATTTCATGCAATCAAGAAGCTGCCATTACATGTTGGCGCTAACTTGACATTTTATAGATCACAGATGATTTCATGCAATCAAGGAGCTGCCATTACATTTTGGCGCTAACTTGACATTTTATAGATCACAGATGATTTCATGCAATCAAGGAGCTGCCATAACATGTTGGCGCTAACTTGACATTTTATAGATCACACATGATTTCATGCAATCAAGGAGCTGCCATTACATGTTGGCGCTAACTTGACATTTTATAGATCACAGATGATTTCATGCAATCAAGGAGCTGCCATTACATGTTGGTGCTAACTTGACATTTTATAGATGACAGATGATTTCATGCAATCAAGGAGCAGCCATTACATGTTGGCGCTAACTTTACATTATTGGTATCAAATAATTGAATGCAATCAAGGAGCAGCCATTACATGTTGGTGTTAACTTAACATTATTGTTCTCAGATAATTTTATGCAATCAAGGAGCTGCCATTATATGTTAACGCTAACTTGACATTTTATAGATAACAGATGATTTCATACAATCAAGGAGCTGCCATTACATGTTGGCACTAACTTGACATTTTATAGATCACACATGATTTCATGCAATCAAGGAGCTGCCATTACATGTTGGCGCTAACTCGACATTTTATAGATCACAGATGATTTCATGCAATCAAGAAGCTGCCATTACATGTTGGCGCTAACTTGACATTTTATAGATCACAGATGATTTCATGCAATCAAGGAGCTGCCATTACATGTTGGCGCTAACTTTACATTATTGGTATCAAATAATTGAATGCAATCAAGGAGCAGCCATTACATGTTGGCGCTAACTTTACATTATTGGTATCAAATAATTGAATGCAATCAAGGAGCTGCCATTACATGTTGGCGCTAACTCGACATTGTATAGATCACAGATGATTTCATGCAATCAAGGAGCTGCCATTACATGTTGGCGCTAACTTGACATTTTATAGATCACAGATGATTTCATGCAATCAAGGAGCTGCCATTACATTTTGGCCCTAACTTGACATTTTATAGATCACAGATGATTTCATGCAATCAAGGAGCTGCCATTACATGTTGGCGCTAACTTGACATTATATAGATCACAGATGATTTCATGTAATCAAGGAGCTGCCATTACATGTTGGCGCTAACTTTACATTATTGGTATCAAATAATTGAATGCAATCAAGGAGCAGCCATTACATGTTGGCGCTAACTTTACATTATTGGTATCAAATAATTGAATGCAATCAAGGAGCTGCCATTACATTTTGGCGCTAACTTTACATTATTGGTATCAAATAATTGAATGCAATCAAGGAGCAGCAATTATATGTTGGTGTTAACTTTACATTATTGGTCTCAGATAATTTCATACAATCAAGGAGCTGCCATTACATGTTGGCGCTAACTTTACATTATTGGTATCAAATAATTGAATGCAATCAAGGAGCAGCCATTACATGTTGGTGTTAACTTAACATTATTGTTCTCAGATAATTTTATGCAATCAAGGAGCTGCCATTATATGTTAACGCTAACTTGACATTTTATAGATAACAGATGATTTCATACAATCAAGGAGCTGCCATTACATGTTGGCACTAACTCGACATTTTATAGATCACAGATGATTTCATGCAATCAAGGAGCTGCCATTACATGTTGGCGCTAACTTGACATTTTATAGATCACAGATGATTTCATGCAATCAAGGAGCTGCCATTACATGTTGGCGCTAACGTAACATTATATAGGTCACAGATGATTTCATGCAATCAAGGAGCTGCCATTACATTTTGGCGCTAACTTGACATTTTATAGATCACAGATGATTTCATGCAATCAAGGAGCTGCCATTACATGTTGGCGCTAACTTGACATTTTATAGATCACAATGATTTCATGCAATCAAGGAGCTGCCATTACATGTTGGCGCTAACTTGACATTTTATAGATCACAGATGATTTCATGCAATCAAGGAGCTGCCATTACATGTTGGCGCTAACTTGACATTTTATAGATCACAGATGATTTCATGCAATCAAGGAGCTGCCATTACATGTTGGCGGTAACGTAACATTATATAGGTCACAGATGATATCATGCAATCAAGGAGCAGCCATTACAAGTTGGTGCTAACTTGACATTTTATAGATAACAGATGATTTCATACAATCAAGGAGCTGCCATTACATGTTGGCGCTAACTTTACATTATTGGTATCAAATAATTGAATGCAATCAAGGAGCAGCCATTACATGTTGGTGTTAACTTTACATTATTGGTCTCAGATAATTTCATGCAATCAAGGAGCTGCCATTATATGTTGGTGCTAACTTTACATTATTGTTCTCAGATAATTTTATGCAATCAAGGAGCTGCCATTATATGTTAACGCTAACTTGACATTTTATAGGTCACAGATGATTTCATGCAGTCAAGGAGCTGCCATTACATGTTGGCGCTAACTTGACATTTTATAGATAACAGATGATTTCATGCAATCAAGGAGCTGCCATTACATGTTGGCGCTAACTTGACATTATATAGGTCACAGATGATTTCATGCAATCAAGGAGCAGCCATTACATGTTGGCGCTAACTTGACATTATTTTCGAGAGCGTTGTAATCACTTATTTATTTGCTGATTACCTGTTGGGCTGACAGTCAGCTCTAAATCAGACATTGAATGTAAAAGTATCGTTGGTTCTAAAACTTTGATTATAAACGATTGGTGTGCAGCTAACAAGTATTGTGGTAATAACAAAATAATTTAGGATTTACAAATAACACTAGCTTATAGGCCCAGTAAAAATGATTTAAATGGCAAGCTCTCATAGATTATGCTGCTTCTAAGATTGCTCGGGCATTTTCTTAATTAGAACCCTAAAGGGTGTTATTTCCTCAGACCTTCGGCTGCATATATACTATGCATATGTCAACAGTGTTCTAACCTATAGGATTGTTTTGTGGGGTTACTCATAAGCTGCAAGCAAGCTATTCATTCTACAAAAAAGACCAGTAAGGCGGCTATGTACTGTAGGAAACCGTGAACACTGTAGACCCCTTTTTCTAAAACTTAATATTTTAACACTACCTTCTATTTATGTATTACATGTCCTCTTGTATTCAGAAGATAATTTAACTATCTTTCTAACCATAGTAATATTCATATTTACTATACACGTAATAGAAATAATGTAGTAACAACAAAATGTAATTTTTCAAGCACCAATTCCAGTTTTAAGTATCAAGGAATTAAGCTGTATAATGCATTGCCTACAGATATAAAAGAATTAAGTAGAACTAATTTTAAGGACTGTGTAAAAAGAAGTGTTACACAAATTTTGCCTGTTCAGTGTTAATGATTTTTATACTTTATTAAGAGACAATTTGGAATAGATTACTATAGACAACTAGTTATTTGACTTTTTATATGTATGTACATTACATCTTGGAAATAAATGATTTGATTGGTCACAGATGATTCCATGCAATCAAGGAGCAGCCATTACATGTTGGCGCTAACTTGACATTATTGGTCTCAGATAATTTCATGCAATCAAGGAGCAGCCATTACATGTTGGTGCTAACTTGACATTATTGGTCTCAGATCATTTCACACAAATAAGAAGCAACCTTCACAAACTGGTACTAACTACAACTTTCCAATTTCAAGCAATGTATTATTTTTGTAAGTAAGTTCTCCATTATTTTCTACACAGGGCACAGAAAACTCTCACATCTGATTTATTTAAAATTTTACCATCTTTTGGTATATCATCAGACAAACATCCTGGTCGTAATATGTGATAAGTAAATTCCATTTTACATTACAAGCATATATTTATCATGCTCTCCGAGTGGAGCAACAATTTCTTGTAAAGGTAAGCTATATAGCGCGGTTTGTAGAAAAAGATTGAAAATAAATGTTATTGTTGGTCATTAACTGCTCTATAAAATACCGTATATAAAAAATGCACCACAGCTCATCCTGTTGTACTAGATGAGTATATTGAACAAATCTCCATCCTTTGTTTACATTGTGCACTTTTTGTTCCATTAAATGCACAAAAAATTTAACGAATCTATCAATGTTTTTTACTGCAGTCTTTAAGGCTAATGTTAAATTTTCAGGATCATCCATAGGATCCATGTATGAAAATGATTTCTCTTATACATTAGCATAAACAAGAACCCAGAGAACACCATTAATGTTAATTGGAAAAAACAATTTAGTTGTATTCTGTGTAATTATATAGTTATGTAACGCAAAGTGGTCTCTATCATAATTTTTACCGTTCTTAAGAACATTTGTACTAACATTGTTATGAAATACCACTGTTTGTATGTGGGTAGGCAATCTGAAACATAAAACTAACTGGTACTCAGAAGTAATCCATTTGTTTTGAGTTCAATACATATCTTCTAAGTATATATAATGTATACTTACTGTACCTTTCAAGATACAAACAAAGTAGTCGACTCCATTACTCAAAGGCACATAGAAATTAAGATCATCAATTAAACCATTCGGCAGAAATTTGTTCTTAATTATGTCTATTTGTGACTGAGACATGACAACCTCTTGCTGGTCCATTCGCTAAATATATCGTGAGTTAAAGATTCTTTTGGTGGGTCTTTGATGTTCAGCAATGTATGAACTTCAGTTTCAATTGCTTTCATGTCTTTGTAAAATGGACTCTGTTGGTATACTGCATCAGAAGTAGACTCATGTATGTCAGCTTCATCGGTTTCTTTGAAGTCATTGTCTCCTCATCAGATGATATGGGGTCACGTACTTTAGACAAACCAGAGACGTTGTCGGGGAGGACATTGGAGGGGTATTTTATGTATGTATGGGTGGGGCATGGTGAGGGAATCGGTATAGGTGGGGAGGACCGGGTAACAACGTATAGAGTGCAGAATCAGGGGCATGGCGTTCAGGTGGGGGAACATGGGGTTCGGGTTGGGGAGTGACTGGCCTCATTGAATTATGAGAGTGAGGGGTGCCTTGATGTGGTGGTGAGGGGGAATGAGAAGGGGCCCGTCATCTTCCACCCCTTCCCCTCACTCTTCCTCTCTGGGTCCGGTGCAGTGACAGAGGATTTGAAGTACTCTTCCTGCATCATATCGGAGCAAATACCTATGTAAGAAAAAAACCATTAACACTAATTAAATTTATATTAGTACTTCCAGTTATGTAAACTGGTAAGAAAAATGTTTGAACTGATAGAAACCCTATAGCAGCCCATATAAGCATACTTAAATAGACATCTTACTTTATTTATAGTTTCCATTTAAATAATGCACTTACACAAAAGGCCGACAGCAAGAGGCGCCTCACACCATCTCACCTGCCTTGTAACAGCCCTCAGGCTGCCGGCCATCAATGAACATTCAGGTGTCAGAAGACAAGCTTATAATGTTCATGACGATACCTGTAAAACAAAAAGCATTTCTTTGGATCCTTTAGGCTTAATCTATAATTTAAATTGACTATACTTACATTTGATATTAATAATTTTACATTCAGTAATATGTGAGTTCAAATCTAATACATAACTCAAGCTTCAAGCTTGCACTGCCAAATTCCCAATCATATGGACGCCTTTGGCAAAAGGACAATTGGACGTCATATCTCCGAAAATAGGTGCGGCCTAAGAATGAAGCTTATATTGTAGCATAGTAGACTGTGTCTTAAATGTGTATAAAATAGTCAATAGTCAGTAGTCAATAGTCAAACGTCTTTATTTATGAATCATGTACATTGGTGGTACAGTGAATAGTGTCAAAATAAAATATAAGCCTTAAACAAAAAATAATACATACTACATACAGAAATGTTGTGTAACTACAGCTAGCTATGGGAGGTGGAAAACTCATCCAACGAATAAACTGCTAAATTTATTATATATTCTTTGAGCATTTTCTTAAATGTTGACCAATCATTCTCCTTTTTAATATTTTCAGGAACATATTTTAAAAATGTGTTACCTGCATATGAGGGCTTTTTCTCAAAAAATTTTAACCTGTGAGGCTGAACTATCTCATTTCTCTTCCTAAAATTATAAGAGTGGGATAATGACATTGATTTTGCCTCTAGTTCTTGGTTTTTGGCAATAAGAATTGTTTCAAATATATATTGACCAAAAACTGTAAAATTTTTTAATTTTTTATAATGTTCTCTGGCCGAATCATCACGTTTCAGCTTAAGCATAATTCTAATGGCCGTTTTTTGTTGCTTCAAAATGCTATCCATATTTAATTTTTTTGTTGATCCATATAACGCTATACCAAATAAAAGGCGGGAGTGAATATGGGCAAAATATATACTTTTTAAGGTTTCCAAATTACAATAAAAGGACATTTTTGATAATGCAAAGATTCCGGAATTAATTTTAATTAAAATTTTCTGTACATGTTTATCCCACTTTAAATTCTCATCAACTGTTAAACCTAAAAAGTTAATTTGATTTTCCTTTTCAATGTTAAATGAGTTATAAGTTATTGGTTCTGTTGTGATTTTGTTCTGTGCTGTTTTAAAATTTATAAATTTGGTTTTCTGTGAATTTAACAATAAGTTGTGATTGTGAAAATAGTTTCCAATATTATTCAATTCCACAAATGTAAAGATTTCTGTTTCTTCTGGAGAATTAGATGACATGATCAAATTAGAATCATCAGCATAAAGACATAGTTTTGAATTTTGCCTATAGGTTAAGGTATCTTCTATACCCCTAAGATAACACAAAAAAAGCAGAGGCCCTAAGATTGAACCTTGGGGCACCCCAAACTTAATTGGCTGATGAGCTGATGATGATTTGATAATTCTGTTATGATTTGTCAAATGGGTAATTTTCCACAGATTGAGATCTATTTGTCAAATAAGAAGAAAACCAATTAAGAGCCCTTTTAGATATTCCAATGACATGAAGTTTTTCTAATAATTTACTATGTTTTACACTGTCGAACGCTTTGGAAAGGTCCATAAATATACCAGCTGTATATTTTCCTTTGTCAACGGATTCAATAACAGATTCAATAAAAGAAACAGCGGCGCTCACTACTGATCTTCCATTCCGGAATCCATGCTGTTTTTATCAAACTTTTATCAAAATCGGATCATACGCCATCCATAGATTTCGTTTTTCAGTATTTGACATGTAAAATCGACAAATCTCCGAAAATAGACGCGGCCTAAGAATAAGGGTAGTAATATAATACAGTAGACCATGTATTGAATGTGTATAGAAAGTTTTATCAAAATCTGCACCTACGTTTTTTAGGTAAAGTCATTTATAGATTTGTTTTTTTTCTGAATCTGGCACTGTTGATGAAAACCGGCATTTTTAGTTTTAGAATGCCAGTTAAGTAGATTCTTTAGATTTTGTTTGTTTTTGTTTTAAAATAATAAAACTAATTTAGTTTTGTTAATTGAACTGGTTCAGGAACTAGGTTAGTGGTAGTTCAGGAACTAGGTCAGGAGTAGTTCATGAACCAGGATAGGATTTGTGTCATAGGATTAGTTCTTGGATGGAATCTATGGGCAGTTTTCACACTGCTAAATCAACTATGGAACAAAAAAAATACTAAGACTAGAATAAAATACAATGGTCATAAATATAATTTTTTTTGACAGGGTTTCTTGACTGTGGCAACAAGCAAACTTTACATTGGCGTCAGAAATATATTTTACTTCAACCAAATTGTGTGCAAAGCCACGGGTAGCTGCGAGTAATAATTATATAGTGTTAAGTAGTTTTCCAAGCACCTCTTAATCTTTATCACATCCCCATCCAAAACTGTCTCAGTTTCATATGAACTTAAGTTATTCTATTGCATATAAAAAATACTACACTTTTACTTACTTATACTTATTTTAACAATGTTTACACAGAACAATAGATTACATTTAACAGGCTATTTCAAAAAAATTAATGCTATTTGTTTGATCTTAGGCAACTTTAGAGACTAAGATGGAATATCTTACAACTTTATTAATTATAGTTATAAAATTATCTAAATATTCTAATAATATGCATAAAAACTATAAAAATGGAAACACACAAATAAAATCAAATGTTTTTGCAAATCTGTCCTCACTGTCGACTGTCCACTTAGTGATTGTACTTCTATACCAACTGTGAAAGAGTAGCTGCATTTAACCTATTAATTCTTTCATTTGATTTGGAAAATATAATTCTTAAGTAATTTTAACTCATCAGGAAATTTCCCACAAAATACCTAACCCCAGAATTGTGTAGGGAGCTGTCTTTTGGCCTGGTGAGGTCTTTGTGTCTTGTGTTTATACCAGCCAGGATGTATGCTTAAATGTGCAGGTAACTTTGCTAGCCTAGGCCTACTAAATTTTGTGTCCACAAAGGTTGTCAAATATGAAGTCTTTAATTTTTCCTCCCAGTCTACAGTAGCACAAGTGATTGCCCTACAACAAAGTATTTTAGTAAGACTATGTTGATTTATATCAATGATCATTGTCCCTTACACTGAACTGACCTACTTGTCCAGTACAAGCCAACTGTAATGTTCACCCTGTTTCATGTTGATACAAGTTGTAAAATTCATACTGTTATTTTTTGTCTGACAACAAAAATCTAACTGTAGTGTCCCCATAACTTTTACAGTGTTAAAAATTACCTATAGCCTTCACATTAAAGGGAAACTTAGGAGACCTTGGACCACTAATAGTTTTAACGCAGAGGTGTCATTCAATATGAAAATTCTATTTTAACCCTTTGAGTGCCAAGACCATATATTGAGTTATGGAACTTTTTGCAACAGATGTTATATTCAGGGGTATGTCTAAAAATGCCAGACCCGGAAATCCCAGTTGTGTAGCAACTTAGTAAAACATTTTTTTAACAGGATTATTTCCATAGAAACTTATCATGCTGTAGATCAAAATGCTTGGTTTTAATTGGGCTATACTTTTATTAGTAAATTTTCTTACAGTTTATTTCTTATATATATATTTTTTTAACACAAAACAAAAAAGTTTTCTTTTTTAAACATTTTTTTAAAGTTTTATTGCAGTTTTCACAAATAAAAAAAAACATTTTTACTACGGAAAACACTTTCTTTTCTAAGGGAATATTACTAATAAAAAATGTGCAAAATTTCATAGTGTTATGTTCAAAACCGGGGACAAAAAAAAAAAATTTTTTTTACACCAAAACAGTTTGGAAAAAATACACACACATAGCCTCATCATATACATTTGTGTGTAATCTAAAAGAAAACTTATAAAATTTACTCACCACATACAGTATTTCTTATGCTCAAGAATGAAAGAATGAAATTTCAGTTCAAAATCTTCACTAAATGTTTATATACAATTATTTATATACACTATTCACAACAGTTTGTCTTCACTTCACTTGCATTTGTGCTTTTGGGAAGCAGGTGCCATGACAGCCTTCCCCACAGTTTGTGCAAACTGTTCTAGACCTCTTCCTTCCTGTTTTGAAATCAGGCCCCCTCATTGTACATACAAAACAAGTCTTTTCTTTTTTTTCCGGGCAATTTTTCTAATCCCATTTTTCTTTTGTCACCCTCTACGTTTACAGTTTTACCTTGCTGTGCTACCCATTCATCAGAAATACTTTCAATGATTTGCACAGTATACTGGTATCTAGAAAGAGGTTTCCTGTTGTTTTGGACACAATTTTCCCTATATATAAAGTAGGAATTTATTACCATTCTTGCAAAAAGATTAAAAACAACCTTTTTCCAATACTTAACTGTTCGTCTTTCGTCAAGGTAAGAATAGAGCATCATGTCGAATGTGTCTATCCCACCCATGTGCTTATTGTAATCTAGTATGATGGATGGTTTGTTTTCAACTGTTACCCTGCCATGCCTCCTTTTGGTATGTACAATATCTTTTATCTCAGCTTTTGAGGACAGCAAAACAACTGGTTTTTTTTTGTGATGCTTGTTGTCTATAGGCCAGTGTCACTATGTTTCCTTGATGGTAGTACTTCTTCTGGCCAACTTGAAACTTTTCTTTGATTCCATCAGGCAAGCCTTTTTCATTCTTCCTTACTGTGCCAGTAAAAAAGGTTTTTTCCTCATACAATTTTTTTGACCAGCGGAATACTAGAAAAAAAATTGTCTGTAAAAACATGAAACCCTTTCTGTAAATAATTACAAGCACGAAGAAGAGAAGTGACAACCGAATAGCCAAGACCATATTTTTTTACCTCATCAGATGGAGATGTGTTCTTCTTACCCTGATAGCAAAATAAGCTCATGCAGTAATTAGATACAGAGTCACACAACACCCATAACTTTATTCCCCACCTATGGTGGTGCTTATTGGGGAGGTATTGTGTGATTCCGGTTTGACTTTTCGTCCCAATTAGAGATTCGTCGACTGACAACTGTTCATGGGCTGTATGCAATGGTACCATCGTAAATGTCTTGATAACCTTTCAGATGAAGAATACCAGAAGGGTTTAAACTAAAACAACTAAAGTGGACATGCTATGAATGTAGTAAATCAAGTATTCAAAATGTTGAAAACAAAGAAGAGGATGAAGTGGTTACGGCTGAGCTAGTTCAGCAGATTAAAAACCAGGACTTAATAATAAAAACACTATCGAACGATCTTAACCAATCATGCGAAGAAATACAGCGAATTGAAAAAATCATAACACACAATTAGAAACTCTTGTACTTACGAAGGAAGAGACAATTATCTTATTAGAAAGAGAAATAAAAAAGTTTAAAAATACACTGGCCATAAATAGTGACAAGACAGGCAATGATAAGACCAAGCCTAGGCTAAGTTTGGAGGTAGGCCTACCAGAAACCTTCTCGTCAATATTGAAAAAAAAGTCGAATAGAGCTAGGCCTACAACCAAACCTATGGAGAAAAAAGGTTTTGAGACCCCTAACCGCTATGAGACTTTGTCTTTAGAAGATGAACCTAGCTCAAACCTCCGAGAGCGAGGATATCTTAACTGAAGCTCAGACTAAGAAGAAAAAAAAGCAAAAAAAGATATGGATATGTGCCGACAGTCACGGTAGAGATTTGTCATGGGAAATAAATCAACAAGTATCCTCTTATGAGGCTGTTGGCTTTTGTGAGACCAGGTGCTCGGACAAAACAAGTGGCTGAAATTTACAATAAACCTAAATGAAGTTGAAAGTGAAGATGTAGTAGTTCTTATAACAGGTACGAATGATGTATCAAAAATGAATCATTGGAAGCTGTTCAAGAAATTTCCAGTCTATTTAGAATTTAATGGTAGGCCTACTTGCAATATTATACTTTGTAGACTTGCCAAAAAGGCATGACTTAGTGAAACTGGTCATGTGTTAACACTGAAGTCAACAATACAAATTTTGCTCTAAAAGAAACTGTGTGACAAACATAAAAATGTTACTCTAGTTAAGGCTAGCACGGCAGAGAGAACACTACATACAAGACATGGGTCGCACTTGAATTTAAAAGGGAAAAAGTGGCTGGCTAATAAAAATTGTGGAAAAAGTGTTAAGGCGTATGTCAGTAGGCCTGGTTTGTCCCAATCCTAGTGAAACTACTCATTCGGAAAACTCCAGACATTCTGTAAGGAGCCCCTCTAAAATAACTTCAATTAATTTCTTACATCAGAATGTACAGTCTTTATCAAATAAAGTTCAGCTGCTTGAACAGATTTTATCTGAGTATGACATAGATTTTCTGTGCATAACAGAACACTGGATGTCGGAAGACGAGTTAAAAGAGTACTTACTTATTAATGATAGGCTACTAGTGTCTAATTTTTGTAGAACAAACTATTGGTCATGGAGGGACTGCTATTTACTCAAGATACTCTTCTCAACAAGTAAAGGTAAATCAAGCAATTAATAGTTTGTCAGTTGAATTGGACTGTGATCTGTGCTGTGTTGAAGTTGTTGACCTGGACCTAGTGCTGGTTACAGTTTACAGGAGTATGAATGGAGATTTTTATTTCTTTTCTCAATACAATGGAAAAAGTACTATCATATATTAATAGACTTGACAAAAAATCTATAATTTGTGGAGATTTTAATCTAAAATTTTTAACTAGTGATAAAGACGCAGACCAGTTTGTGAACCTGTGTCTTACTTATGGCCTACAACTGACCATTCACGAACCTACTCGAGGTAAAAACTGCTTAGATAATTTTTTTACTTCTTTGACCTTACAAAAAACTGACTGCTACAGTTATTAACTGTCATGTGAGTGACCATTTGGGACAGCTATTAATTGTTAACAATACTTATAAGGAAAAATAGCTCTTATCTTGCTAAAAAAAGAACTGTCATATAGGGTCCTAGCTTAAAGACTGTTCCTATTCTAAGTGACTCTAACATCAATGTATTCAGATTTTACCTTGCCAAAGAAAAATGGAGTGATATTTTATTTGCTAAAACTAGTGTAAATGAAATGTTCAATGCTTTTAATGCTCACAGTTCGGTATTACTTTAATTTAAGCTTTAATAAACAGGTTAAGATTAAAAGGAAAAATACAGTAAATATTGGTTCTAAGGCTAATGTAGAGTGGTACACTGATGAGCTGTGTGCTAAAAAATGATAGGCTTCACTTACTTTATGAACATTTAAAATCTTCAAAAGGGCATGAGTTTGAAATGTATAATGTATTGTACAAATCTGAAAAAAAAGATTATCGCAAGCAAATTAAACACACAAAAAAACAATATAATTCTAAACTAGTAAAGGGAGTCAGGAAATCAGAGCAAAACCCTTTGGCAGATTGTAAATAAAAGTAGGAAAGGTGAAACTAAAACAAAAGACCCAAATATTTTTTCATCAGATGAATATAACAGGTTTTTTATTAACATTGCAGTAATGTAAAGCCGAAATTAAACAGTGTAGCAGCTAATGGCTTAAAGCAATGCACTATGTAAATAATTGCAAGGTACCTGAGCATATGGGTAGGGTTAAGTTTTAGCTATGTAACTGAAAAAATTGTCTGGATGCAGTTAGTCATTTGTCTAGTAAGTATAGTAAGGACCATTATGGCTTGAGTAACGTTTTACTGAAAAAAATAATAGATTGTATTTTGAATCCTTTGACAAGGCTAATCAATTTATTGTTGGCCCAAGGAATTTTCCCAGATTGTTTAAAAATAAGCAAGGTCATTCCTATATTTAAGAAAGGTAAAAAAGATGACTTGAATAATTATAGGCCTATAACGGTAGTTCCTGTCTTTTCTAAGGTCTTAGAGTTAATCATAGGCAAACAATTAATGTTTTTTTATTTTGAATTGAATAGGCTAATATGTAACAATCAGTTTGGCTATAGAAATGGGTTATCTACCAACACATGCCCTTATAAAGCTAGTTGAGGGGTATACATGATTGTTTTGAGGGTAAGGACCTTGCTGCGGTCACGTTCTGTGACCTCAGCAAGGCCTTTGATTGTGTTTTCACACGATCTTATAGTTTCTAAGCTTGAGTATTTTAGGGTAAAGGGTGTGGCTCTTCAAATCTTTCAATCCTACCTTGAGAACAGAGTACAATATGTACAAGACAGTAATGAATCCTCATGTCTCTTGCCTGTCACGTGCAGTGTTCCGCAGGGATCTGTTTTGGGTCCTTTATTATTTATTATTATGGTTAACGACCTCAGTAGTAATATTCCTGTGGAGATTATTCTCTATGCAGATGACACTAACTGTCTTAAAATAGGCATGATAGTGAAAGTCTGGCATTAGAAAATGCTAAATATAATCAAACCCTCATTGAGAATTGGTTGGCTGCTAACGAACTAGTGTTAAACAAGGAAAAAACCAAAAACTGTACTTTTTTCTCTTAAAGAAAAAAATATGAACTTAGATAGTCCAATGTTCTTGGGATTAACTTTAGACCCAACCCTTAATTGGCACCAACACATATCTGTCCTCAAAAGTAGGCTTAGTAAAAGCATTTACGCTTTAAAAAGGTTAAGTGGTGAGTTGGAAAGGGAAGGCCTAAGGCAGGCCTATTTTGGTTTATTTCATGCCCATATGTCTTATGGTTTAATAGTATGGGGTGGTGCTCCCAAGTCAGAAGATATATTTGTTGCACAAAAAAAGCTATAAGAGTAATTACTGGTTCCCATAGATTAGCCCATTGTAAACAATTATTTATTGAATTAAGAATATTGACTTTACATTCCCTATACATATTTCAGTGTCTCATGTACTTGAGAGCTAATTTAGACAAGGTACATACAAGAAGCTCCATTCATTCCCACAATACTAGATCTGCAAATTTAATTAATTTACCACAAAATAGGCTATTAAAAAGTGAAAGAAATCCCATAGTTATATCAAGCCGATTAATGAATAAGTTACCCGACCCAGTCAAGAATTTAGAAAATGATAAATTTAAAATCTGTATCATAAATTTTTTATTAAAAAATCCGTTTTATAAAGTGGAAGAATTTCTTTCTGAGAGTTGGTCCGAATTGGATTTTAGCCTGACCTGACGCTTTCAAAGAATCTTTTGTCACTTTGTGCTAATCAAATATATGTTTAAGTAAAATAATATCTATTTATTGTAATGTCCAATGTGTTGTTTATTATAATGTTTAAGTTAGGCCTGTTGTAATTTATAAAATGCTATTTGATTAAAATATTTACTAGTATTGTAATACTATATTGCTGTTATTTATATTATAGGGCCTACTGTAGTCTTAAAATAGTCCATTGGCTTAGGTTATATTTTATGTAAACAATGGCTTGTGTGTAGAAATATTAATCTCATAGTTACATGACTTGCCTATGTATTCTATGGAATATCTTGTGGTGAATAAAGATTCTATTCTATTCTATTCTATCTATTCTATTCTATAAAAAGAATTTAAATAGCCTATTACAGTGCTCAATTAAGGGTTTGAACTTTTGAGTGGGGTCGTAACCTGGTTGGTTGGCTTTAGGTAGTTTTTTCATTGTCAACAATGTGAAAGAAACTAAGCACAATTTGAAATCTATTTCGTGTGAACATCTTACTAAACCATGGAGTTGCTTGTGAGTCACTAGTTGACCAATAAGAGGGGATAGTTGGTTTCCTAATCAGGCCCATATTTAAAACAGCAGCAATAAAAGCCTTCATTTCCAAAATGTTCACGGGGATCCAGCTGTGCCTACGACTACCAGGTGAGTCATTGTCTGCAAAAGACGAAATTGTCTGGTTAGCATACCTGTTGGTTTCAACCACAAACATAGTCAAAAGTGTTTCTGTAAAAAAATAGAGTAAAATAGTCAATGGGCTTAGAGTCAACAGGTGGGCAATGTCTAGGTCCTGGAGATTCAACATAAGAAAAATCATGAGTGAAGTTACTGCGGCTCTCTTCGTTTATACTAAGCCAAATATCATTGTCTGTAGGCCCGTCGGCATCATCATCCGATTCAGAGGAACTGTATAACACACTCCTATCAATGATTCTACTTACGTTAGGTCTAGGCCTAACCTGTGTTCCTGACGTACTAGGCCTAGGTCTAGAAACATCAAAGTCACTCTCTGAGGATTGACCTCTATGTACATTTTTTTGTGGCTCATACAATGGATCGGCATCACTATCATCACTAAATAAATCACTAAGATCGTCTTCTGAGGTTAATAAATTACCATCAGATACATCACCATCAAGTTCTCTGTCCACCTCACTTGATCTAAGGTTCTCAGGATCCATTATTCAGCCATTTGAAAACTACTTAAGTGTTTTACACACTAATAATAAACACTACACGCACAATTCAAACAACAATGTTTCAAAAGAAACAACACACTAGCACGCGGTTCTGCATTCGTCGTCTGCCACGCTACTCAGCTAGTCAGCTGTCGGCAGCGCTGTGATGGACATTGTTTTTTTTTTAGATTCTCTTCTGGATTGGATTTTTTTTTCCAAACACCACAGAAAATTAAAGGCATATTATTGGAAATACAATTTATTACGTCGAAACATAAAAATACCGAAAAATATAAACAAAGGATCTTAAAATAGTTGGTGGCGAAGATTCGTCACCATGGCATTTCTCGCATATACAACTGGTGGCGAAAAGTCGTCACCGTGGCATTTCTCGCATTTATCATTGGTGACGAAATTTCGTCACCGTGGCACTCAAAGGGTTAATGTGGTTACTTTTGACATGCCAATAGCTGGTAAAATCAAGGTGGGTAGGGTACGATAAGCGGACCCGGTTTTTTATATCCAAGAATGTAATCATCGATACCTAATATTTGCATCTCAAATCCTAGATTATCAATCGATATAAAAATATCTTTAGTCCGCAACAACAAACGTATGTTTTAAATAAAAATGTGATTTTAATATTAACAGTGATCAAACAAATTATTATAAACAAAATTAGGAAATCTCAAGACGACCTTATTTGCTCCTCTCACAGTTACACTTGTTTCTTTCCCACAAATTTTACATAATGGGTTTTTCTGTACGAGTCCAACATTTTGAAGCCACTAAAAAAATGTCTTATCATCTTTCAAAACAATGTTGTGTAGTTTTCTAAAATTGACTGCCATTCTTAATAATCAAAATAATGTTACTTATGTAAAATTGAAATATTACCTTATGTGTATTATTTGAAAGTGTTTACAGCTGTTGATATAGATTATTTAAGTTTATTGTTCAAAATAATTAATTAGTATCGATTGATTATATCGATGGTTATGATTGAGTGATATCGTTTGCCAATTTTGATATAAAAAAACCGGGTCTGCTTATCGTACCCTACCCATCAAGGTGACAGAGGATTGAGATCTAAGTTGTTAAATTAGGTATGTACCACTATTGTCAAATAGTACAAGACTGAATCCCAAACAACCATTTCTACAACCATACTCGGCTCTGGGGGACTGAATTTTATGATTTAACACTGTTTGAGACTGCTTTAAGATTTCTAAGCAGAAAAAAACAATCTAGCCAGTATTTTTGCTGGATACTTGGACTTATGGATATTACAGATAATGGGCTGCCAATTAATTGAAAAATTATCGTTCTTTATCAACATAATTTATATAGCCCAAATCATTTTACAGAATTTCCAGGAGACTAGAATTCCAGACAATTCCTTGGGCGTATGAACATCAGATGATGTTATTTTTAGTTGTGAGTCTTCATATGAGTAAGCTTGTACTAATTTAATCTTAAAGACAGATCATGTAAGCTGTGCACGTTACAGACCTAGTTTCAGGATACTTCACCAATTGAGGAAGCCTCAACTAAGGATGGGAATCTTTATTGATGACTTTATTTTATTTAAGTTTTAATGCAGCATGAGGAAACTTCAGAGCATATTCTATATGATGTCAGATTGAAACATGTGAGGATAAAATGCCTTAACAAATCCCAGGGAGGTCCAATCAAGAGAGGAATAATAGCCACAGTGACCAAAAACAAGCCAGCATAGCCTAAGAGCTGAGGCTTCAAAGAGAATAAAAAAATAAATAAAAAAACAGTGCAATAGACTTCGTGCAATATTCTAAACTAAAACAAAAACAAACAATTCAGATTCTACCTACTCAATCCAGCCTACCAGTAAATATATAGATCTATATAATTAATAACAACCAACACATCCATATAAATTAACAATAATACATTTTTTTTTAAGGAGAAGCCAATCGCCTTTTAAGCCTTATTCTGCCCGTCCTCATGGGCCACTGGCCTGTGCGAGGATCTTATCAAACAGAATAAAGGGGAGAGTCGATACAGTACAAGGTTTATTGTACTGATAAAAAGTGAAAGGGTCACAGACAGGATTCGAACCTGCGCTATCCCTAACTCAGACCCAAAGTCCAACGTCTTAGACAACTCGGCATTGGCACTCCCATAAATAAATAACTATTAACATATTTAACATGGATAAAATTTTAAAACTCAACAATATCAAAACTGAATAAATAAATACACTGAGAGACAAAATTAAAAAAATTAATATTGTAGTATCACCACTTGGGAATTCATCAACACAATAAAATATATTAACTTTTAACCAGCACTTCAAATTGTTTTGGTTAATATTATTTTGGTAAATATTCAAGATATACTATGAATGATACAGGGATTGAACATTTTTTTGTAATGAATAAGTTAAACAAATAACTTATGAAATTCATCATGAAATCAATGAAGAAAACTCTAAAAAAAATTAATCATTCCCACCAGAAAATCAATGTAAAAGATGAAAATGTACAAAATAACAATAATGATTAAATGTGTCTGTAACGCTCTCGCTCTTAGCTAACAAGAAAAAGACTAAAACTTTGAATTATCTAAGTATTGTGAAATTAATATGAATTATCAGTTTTTAAAAATATGGAGATTTGCAACACAGACACCTGGCTGAATGAAAGGAAACTGGCTAGAGCAGCCATAACAATGGTGCACTAGAAAACACCAGGTAACAGAGTAACACCAGGTAATATGCAGTTAGGGTTAGGTGAGTTTGCTGTAAATAATGTAGAACATTTATTATAGATTATAGACTGTTACCAAGATCAGGGAAGTTACGTCTATCCAGCAGCATGTACTCAGTCATCAAGGCCAAGGTCATTTGCAGTAGTGGCAGCAAACTTGTCCGACTGGCATATTAATATTGTGTTGCTCTTACTGTACATTTTATCAAGGCCAAGGTCATTTGCAAACGTAGTAGTGGCAGAAAAACTTGTCCGACTGGTATATTAATATTGTGTTGCTCATACCGTACATTATACCTTTATAGTTCCCTCAAGCATTCGTGATCATATCTTCAATTTTATATATGGTAAATATTTACTTTAGCCACTTCACGCTATTTAACAAAATTTCAACTTAAAATAAGAAAATAAATTTATAGAAGAGTAGTACAACAGATATAAAAGAGAGGCAAGCCTAAATAATAACAGAAATTACCTTAGAAATGCTCTTGGCCATCGGTGTTGTAGGCTTTGATGGTGACCGGTGCTACCCCACACTTCTGTCAAAAACAGAAAAACAGTATAGTTAAAAATAATTTAATAACGACATGTGCAGATAAGATGCGCATTGGTAGAAAATGTTGCAAAAATATAGAGAAAGAGGAACAAGACCGAGAGCACAGAGGAAATATTGTCAACGTAGAGGTAGAATCTAATGAAAAAATGCTCTGACCTCCAAAATTCCTTGTAATTTTTTCACCTGAATGTTGGTACCCCAATTATTCCCTCCATCAATGCGTACTCCTCCACCACTGACTACCCCTCTTTAACTTGTTATCTCCCCACTCAAAAACCCTGATTCCCCTCAGTCCCCTAGATTGATGAACAATTAGAGACATAACTTAAAATTGTATTTCATACATTGGTACTTTGGGATTATACCGACCACACCCAGACATGAATCGTTATTCGACATTTTGCTTTTACTGATTACTAGATTAGCGTAGAACAATATTTCGTCAATATAAAACAGCAATTGTCTTATCGCAAACCCCTCCCCATCCTCAGACAGAGGTCAAAGTCGAGCGGTCTAGTAGATAACGTGATTGCAGAGTCTCACCGCCCGTTCAGCTGGTGCGTCGCTTTGTTGTACTTCCGTGTTTTACCTCTACATTTCTCCAAACACAAAAATTCAACAACAACAAACATTACCAAACTAAAACTAAACTCTTTATTGAAAAAACACTCAAAACTTGTTTTTATTCTTGATCACATTCCGCCACCCAAAATGCGAGTGCCTCCCAGCGCGGGCTTCAACAGCACCTTCGGTGCTGCCCCGCGCTGATGTCGACGAAAGAAAAACATCCCTTGAGATAGTACCTATCAGTAAAATATCAAATTCTAGAGGGGCTGATCAGAAATATAAATTGAATTGTAATGGAAAGTCAATTATGTACAGTGCAAATCATGTGATGCCGCGCGCCCTGCCGTAATCGGGATTCTCGAGAAAGATAAGATAACAGCGACAACAATACCGATCACAATACCTGGAAATGCTTGTAAGTTTGTAATTTTGTAATTAAAGAGTTGTTTTTCGTTCTATCATGTTTATTTCTATAAATTTATATTTTTGTGTTCTTCATACTGGTGTGGTCGGTATAATCCCAAAGTACCCATACATTTATAATAACATATTATCAGTAATCTATAGTGTGTTGACGCAATAAAGATTATTATTATTATAGTTATTGTGCAATTATGGATCGTGACCACCTGAAAATGGAAACGAAAAAAATACTATTTTAAGAAATTGATATGATTTGAGATCGTTATAGCTAACAAGGCTAAAGTAAATTAGAACTCATTCTTTTAACTACTAGTTCCTTAGCAACTTGCTCTGAATCGGTGACCTCTGGTTGATCAGCAAGTACCAAATATTGGTATATTAGTTACTTTTTTCACATCCTGAAAACTACATATTGGGGGTGCAGTGCGTCCAACACTCGAGTGATCGATAATATCGAATCATCAATATTCATTAATAAAGAATCCTCGCTACAACCACTTAAGTTATACCAGATTACATTATATTTTAATTACGCTGTATTTCAAATTACAGTATAAAAAGTAATAATGTTAAGGTGAATAAAAAACAATCTAGCATATATATATATATATTCATGAAATATAACAAACAAAACCGTACATTTACATACTTTTTACTATTTTGAAGAATAAATGTGTCTGACAAAAATAAAACACATGCATAACCAATGCACTGCTGCCACTGCAAATCTACAGTATTAGTGTAAGTGACAGGTAATTCACTGATAACCTATTACCGGGATACTGTTGTTTCAGTAACAGCTGGGCTGAATGATTTGTTCTCATAACGATTTTTTGGATTCAGGTTACTCGATAGACAGTAACAGCCCAGGTCATTTAGTGCAAGCAATAAGGCATATATTAGCAATGGAAATATTACTACACTATGCAATGTTACAGTATTGTGCAAATTAATGTGAAGAAGCAGAATTAATTTGTAAATATGATTTATTTAGGCCAAAGCTACATTTACCTGAGATTGTTACCATTAATTAGTGTGAAACATGTCCCCCTTTCACTTCCTGAACTCTTCTTGGCATGGAATCCACAATTTTTTGCTATTACTTATGAATGCTTCATCTCTAAACCACACCTGAATCACTGCTTCCATCAATTTTTTTTTTTTGTCGTACGGTCCATTTTTACAATCTAGCCTTGCATATCGCCCACAAATTCTCATTAGGTGAATTCCCAAGCCAATCCAGAAGGGTAATATTATTATCCTTGAAGTATTTCATCATAGTCTTTGATACGTGGCACGGAGCTGAGTGTTGTTGAAAACTTGCAGTCCCTTCGGCCTAGACTTTTTCAAGCTCTATAGCTAAGCGTTGCCGCAGCAATATTTTGTACTTTTCACTGTTCATCATACCTTCAATAGGAACAAGAGTTCCAGTTCCTGAGTATGAAAAACAGCCCCAGAACATTTTTTTGGTGGGATGTTTTAACTGTTTAGTTAAAATGGCTAGCAGAAAGTGATTCACCGACTGCCTTTCGAACTAATTTTGATCGATCGGTACTTTCCCAATTTTAGATCACGTCCTTACTCTTACAACGTGATCTGACGTCGGAGAAGTTGGACAATTTGGGACTTGATCTGAGGTTGAGAAAATACCAATCAGAAATACCCTTGGCCATCAGTCCGGGCGTTGGTGGCACCCCTGGCACCAATCCACACTTTTAGCGAAATAAGAAGAATATCCCTCGAGATTGTACCCAAATTCATGCTCAGATTACGTGTGCACTTGTTAATGTTATGTTTAACTTTTAATATTTATAATAAATATATATAAATATTAAAAGTTGTATGATAAGAGTATGTATGGCCTCATAACAAATAGTAGATAAGGACTTTGTTATAACTAATAATTGTGTTGTATACTCAAATTTGAGTTAACCTATTTATAAATTGATTAGTTTATCAGTCTATGTTACATTGTAGTGAGTTAGTTAGTTAAATATTTATATACGAACATGCTACCATGATAGGTAACAGGCCACTGAAACGTAATAATTCAATGCATTATTTTGTGATAGGTATCGACAAACAATAGTATTTCCAATCTCTAACGAGTTCCTCAGATACCACACACATGGTTTAACTTTGTTTTAATTACTTTGAAAAATAATTCAAACTGAATAACGTTTTAGACTATTACAATTGTGAAGCTATAGTTTTATACCTCAAAGAAACATATGCATTTTAGAATATATAAAATAATACAACTTACTTTAGGCCTAGGCCTACACTAAGTTTGGGTAGTTACAAATATTTAACGGAGTAAACAAACATGTCTGATAGCATTTAAATCATTCTAATTGATGATTCAATGTTATTCACTCGAGTGTTGGACGCTTATTGTAGTACAGTCCATAGGTAGGGTACGATAAACGAACCCGGTTTTTTATATCGAAATTGGCAAATGATATTACTTAATCATAACCATTGATATAATCAATCGATACTGATTAATTATTTTGAACAATTAACTTAAATAATCTACATCAACAGCTGTAAACACTTTCAAACAATACTCGTAATGTAATATTTCAATTTTATATAAGTAACATTTGATTAAATTAAAAATGGCGGGGAGACTTTAATAAGTGGCCTACACTCGTTACTCGGTTGTTTTTGTCGAATTTTTCAATATATTATTCAACTTCGATATGGAAAAATCGTACACAATAAGAGTTATAATAAACTATTGTAACAAAAAGAATCTCGTTTATTACAATTTTAAAAACATAAATTTAACACTAACATTACAAAACAACAAAATCAACTAAGGCCTAGGACTTACATAACAAAGAAACTTTACAATATTTATAACTTGCTCAGCTTGATAGCAATTAGTGTAACAACATAAGTAGATTGGTTGAGCAGTGTATATGGTGAGAAGTGATAGGTGGCGCCTTTATAGGGTCACAAAATTAAGTGAAATTGTTTGGTCCTGTGTGGAACTTTACTAATTGGATTAGTTCGGAGCAGAATAAAGTGCTTGGTGGCGCCTTTAAAGGGCCACATACAGAAATTCAAAAGTGGGAAAGTTCTCCTAAAACTGGTCGTAATTTATGTCCAACTGTTAGTTGCTTTTTGTTATTATTTAATTTACTCGTTATTGTTATGGATTTTAGTTGTTTTTGATATTCTTATCAATGTATCTGTCACTTATTTAGACTATCTTGGTAAGTTCTCTTTTATATAATATAATTAATAAGTAAGTAGTCAAGTATTCTTGAGTCTATAATTTGTCACTGAATGGAAATGGTGTAACCGTTGATACAAATAAATAAATAAATTAGTAACAGCTTTTGTAAATGGAGGAAAGAATTCTACCCATGGGTTACCAGGAGCCAAACGTACCTGTTGAAGCCTCTTAAACTAATCTCACTAAGTCACTTATGAGAAATATCTTACATATACCATTTTCCACATATTCATCACCATTTTCAGTCTCAAAGTATAAGTTACTTCTTGCTGTTTATTGTTTACATTAAAACTGCTATAGTAATAAGGTGAAATCATATGCTAAGTTAAATAAATTGTAATATCGAATTATGCCTTCAGATAAAAACGTATAACAATTCTTTAAAAACAACCGAATAACGAAGTAGGCCTCTTATTAAAGTCTACCCAAAATGGCAGTCAATTTTACTGAAAACTACACAACATTGCTTTGAAAGATATGATAAGACATGTTTTTCATGACTTCAACATATTGGACTCATACCGAAAAATCCATTATGTGAAATTTGTGGGAAAGAAACAACTGTAACTGTGAGAAAAGCAAATATGATCGTCTTCAGTTTTCCTAATTTTGGTTATAATAATTTGTTTGATCACTGTAAATATTAAATTCATATTTTCATTTAAAACATGATTGTTATTGAGTACTATATACTTTTATATTGATTGATTATCTAGGATTTGAGATGCGATTATTAGGTATCGATGATTACATTCTTCGATATAAAAAACCCCGGGTCCGCTTATTGTACCCTACCCCAGCCCATACTTAGCGTAGGCTAATGTTTGGAAACATGCGTTATGATGCACTAAATGGGTTAACTTAGAAATCTAATCTTTGCTAGATGACCCTATAAGAGTTAAATAATTTCAACTTACATGATGTAGTGATCATTGTGGTTTATTCCAGGATTGAGATGAGATTCTTTTTCATCAGTATCCATTATAAGGATGTAAAAAAGATTTTAAAATATACCCCTAAGACACGACTGGCTATATGGACTATTCACTTATTGAAGGTTTTCACAACATTACTTTGTAAGTTAAAATACACTTAATCTCTAATAAGTTAGTTATAACATAACAGTACGTTACAATACGTCAAATTACTTGATTCATTGTGAAGAAGACAGACAACAATGAACAAACTCAGTAAGAGGTTAGTTTCCCGCCCATAAATATTTAGATTTAGACAGGTTCTAAACTAAAGTCGAAAGCCTTTCATTTCATAATCAAGAACTCTAATGTTGAGTAGTGACAACAGAGAATAGAGAAATATCATTAGGGCAACAGTATATAGAACAACAACTTCTATTTCAAAATGAAATTAAATTTAATGTATCCTATGAGTTAAGAGACAAGTGCTTTGTATATCAGTGGAAACGCATTTTTATCATTGTTTTCGTCGTCTAAATTGAAAACAACGATAAAATGCGGGAAGAATGTTCATCAAAACACGGGAAGTCTCAACGTTGGGCTATGCCGGCTTCTATGTACACTGCAATGCATTCATTTCTGCACAAGATAGGATGTCCCCAGGATTTCCGATTTGTTGAACCCGTGATCTCTCAATTATTAGAGAGCCAAGACTATAGCGATTTTAGTCTACAGAGGAAGACAATTTATATTTTAATACGGTACTCATTAAATTCCAATCAAATACCTTTCAGATCGGCCTTTTAACCAAAATTCCCAATTATTAGATTATGTATAAGTGTATAAGTACGGCATCCAATGATAAAAATATGTTTTACTTCCACTTAGAATTGAAACGTTATGGTTGTGCGCTATCAAGCGGCAAACGAAAGAAAGACCTATTATACACATATTACAGAAAACCAATAAACACGTGTTCTATTGAACAAACTCTGACTATAATAATAAAAATACTCAACCACTTAAATTCAATTTATAAAAATGAAGTAATTTCAATAAGAATAAAATGGATTAAATCTCTGAGCAAAAGATGTAGCGATTTAGATATTGTAGCGATATCTATGCTTCAAAGAACATAACTTTACTAGCTTTAGCTTTACCTAACAATATCTGTGTCAAACAATTACCATACGGATGCAAGGTCTATTCTCTGGAAAGTCAAAGCCCTCACGAAGTACATCATACATCAAACGTACTGTCCTAGGTTGGTACCCCTCACTGACGGGCGGAGACATTTGTGATCAGATCATCTGAATGTTTATATTTTTCTTTATTTATGTGCTATCTACAGAAATGTTTTTCGTTCGCCGTCAGCAATGTGGATGTATTTTTTTTTAGAGGAAAGAATTTGACCTATAACAACTAAAGGAGCTTATGAGGATGAGGAATCCAGACTTCAAGTTTAGTTTAGGTGGCCACAGCAGATTTGTTACCGATTATCGAAATGTAAATGTTCTCAGAACTAAACTTAGAGATCTCAAGATAGTCCTTGTTGGCAGCCAATTACGGTAGTGTCATCAGTGTTGTATAATCAAATCTGTCTCCTAACATCTCGAATGCAGAACTTGGTTTTGGAAACTTTATATTGTATATAGGCTAATAGAACAAATTTGCAAGTTCAAAATCGAGTGGTGGTAAAGTGATCATCGGTGTTTGTGTTAGTCCGGTAAAATAAGGATGCAACCTCGGAATGAAAGATAATAAGCTAAAAATTTGCATACGTGTTTATTTTGATGGTATAACACTTACCTCAAAAGTCTCATATAATCACGTGTACGCGACTTAAGATATTTAAGGTCAAAGTTCACGAAAATCAGTTTTTTGCAAATATCTCGTTTCCCTTACGCTAAATGATTTTGAAGGTGGTTAGAGAAATTGTAGAACGGAAAATTCTCTTCAACTTTTGTATGAAGTAAATTAATGTACGTTCAACCCTTTTTGAGATACAGCGCAAAGAAATTGTAGAACGGAAAATTCTCTTCAACTTTTGTATGAAGTAAATTAATGTACGTTCAACCCTTTTTGAGATACAACGCAAAGAGTAGGGGACCGCTTACCTATGTATACGATAATGCGAGGTCAGCCAGTAGAATACAATAAATAAATTAGTTATATTGTTAATTATTCACTTACTATTATTATTATTATTATTACATTTTTATTATTATTTAATATACCATATTTATAGATATTAATTATAAATTATGTATTGTCTAAATAATACTTATTTTATTTTTACCAAACATACAATATTAAAATAAATATTTCAAATGAATTGTAATTATATATTTATTTATTGATCCAATAATCAATTTCTTAAAATTACAAATATAAAATATTTTCTTTATTTATTAATGATTAATATTTTTGTTTTAATTTTCTTCTTGTTCGTCGTCTTCTTCTTCTTCTTCCTCTGGCTGTTCAATATCGGATTCATTATCATCATTCTCGTTTACTAAAGTATCAGAATAGAAAGATTTAAGAATATCAGGTGCATATTCACTTTCTTCTTCATTGAAATCAGTGATGAAAAGTTGATGAAGCGTTGAGGCATGATTGTCCATTACACTGCCCACAAATTAAAGTGCATCGCAATCCTGATTTCCTGCATCCGCAATTAGAACCTCAACCTTTCTTGAAATTGAAGGGTCCACGGGAAAAAGGAGGAATGTCAAAAAATATATTTTTTTTAATTTTTGGAAACTTCTCATTAATCTCGTTTTGTATATTTGGTTTCCATGGAAAGAACGGGAATAGTCAGCAAGATATTGACGTTTGAAAATACGCAGTCCACGGAAAAAAGGGGGACTGTCATTGTGAAACACGGGAAAAAGGGGGAATGTCAGTTGGCATCACTGTCTTTATTTTATTATGCTTCACTCAGCTGCAGTCAGTGAAGTAGTAGATGTGCACTGTTGATTCAAATTCAAAATATTCTTTATTCATTTGTATACACATGTTGTGCAGAATAGTGTCAAATTATTATGTAAATATTATAAATACTTACATTATTGTGCCAATGAAAATATTGATATAAACGTAAGCCGATCACCCTTGATAACTAACTTAGACCTAATCAAGATTAACTAACATACACTTTTTCAGTAGATATCTTATAGATTTGTTGACCCAAATACTAACTATTTCTACGATTATAAAACTCTTCTAAAGAGTAGCAAGATATGGTGGTAAGAAATGTCTTTAGTTTTCTGATAAATATTGCCATATTCTGTTCATTGGTAATGTTTTGAGGTAAGTACTGCATAAATTTTAGTCCTGCAAAAGTTGTTTTTTTTATAGAGTTCCAAATTATGTCTATCACTAATAAAATCATGCCTTGTATTATATGTGTGACTTTGTGATATAGTGGGAATATTAATTTGTTTACAATATTTAACTGTTTCTAAAATATACCTATCAAATACCGTTAAAATTCCTAGTTCTCGGAAATGCATTTTTACTGACTCTTTACCAGCCAAGCCTAACATTATTCTAATTGTTTTTTTCTGTAGTATTAATAAGTAATCCAAATTCTTTTTTGAAGTTCCACCATAGATTGCTATTCCATAAGATTGTTGAGGCTATGTTTATGTTTTGTGATAATTTGTAGTTTAAAATGTTGCGTGTGTGTTACTAATTAATTAGTGAGTTATGGAATCTGAAGGTGAAGGTAACAGCTCGAAATCATCTAATACCTCAAAGAAACGAAAGGTAACTGGTCGTTTAAGTGATGTTAAGAAAAAGCTACTAGCATCCACACATGAAATAGGTCCTGATTGTTACTGTTTGAGGTTAAAATGCTTTCAAATGATTGTACCTGCAGAACGTGCTACTATTATATCCAATTTCAACCAAATGAACAGAATTCCTACTTAACTGGTTTGGTTATTGTTAACACAGTTTCACAAAGGAGATCTAGGCAACCAGAAGAGAATGCTAAATTTCATGACAACTCATATTCATATCGTGTTCGAGTTCATAGGGAGGAATCTGTGGTAGAAATTCCTGTTTGTGTAAAAGGTTTTCGGTCGCTTCATGGAATCACAAAAAAAAGGTTGAAGTAATACAGAACTATTTAAAAAAAGGAGGAACTCCTAAGGATGGTCGAGGCCAACACTTAAATCGTAAACACCGCTTGTCAGAAGAGGCAATTGAGGCAATTCACAAGCATATTGGTTCGTTTAAAGGTGAACAAAGTCACTACAGTGCGAATTCTTCTAACCGTATCTATCTTCCAGCAGACTTAAATATAAAAAAGATGTTTGAATTGTTTAAGATAGCGTACCCAGGCCAAAAAGTATCATACGAAAAATATAGAACCGTTTTCAATTCAGAATTCAACATCAGTTTTGGCTATCCAAGAATGGATGCTTGTAGTTCATGTGACAAACTCGCTGCTGAGATTTGAGCTATAGAACATGTAGTTATAAATCCTGTCCTGAAAATACTGCAGCAAGGGTAAAATCAGAAAAGAAATTGAAAGAGCTCACATCAGAAAAAAAACTACACTTGTTAAAAAAGCCAATATGTTTTACATTCGCAAACGTGCCTCTAAACAAAGAAGTCAACAATCAAAAGAGGTTGAACTATTGCAATGGACTTCCAAAAGAATTTGCCAGTAACCACATATAACAACTAACGATGTGTACTACAAGCGACAATTAACACTTTGTATGTTCAATATACATATATTGTACACAGACGAATCATTTTTTCTTTGTTTACGATGAAACAGTGGCGTAAAAGGGTGCCAATGAGATGGCTTCTTTCTTGCTTTACTTTGTGATGACAATTCTCGACCCCTCTGTCAAAGAACTGGAAATTTTTTGTGATTCTTGCGGGTTTCAAAACAAGAATTGGACCCTTTTTCGCACTATCCACTACATTGTCCATCACACTAAGAGACTAGACAAAATTCAGATGAATTTTCCAATTCGTGGTCACTCGTATTTAGAGTGTGACCGTAATATGGCTAGCATCAATCAAAAGAAGTGGATTGAAACGCCTAAAGATTGGATTGATGAAATTGAAGGTGCTAGAGTCAAACCCTCACCATTCCATGTAATCCACGTTGAGAGGAAGTTTGTACGGAACTGGTCTTCACACTTAGATCAATTTTATTTTTCAAAGTGCCCATTTCCTTCAAGACCGATAAGAGAGTTAGTAGCTCTTAAAGAACATCCCCGTTTCCTGAAGCACCGAGCAATATTCCATGGACATTGGGAGGCCCATGTCATTAACCAACCAGGTTCACTACCACAAGACCAACCCTTGCCTGAAGGAGAGTTTTTTCTACCCGACTATGCCTATGAGGGTAAGACTTTTTCCATTTTATTGTTACTCACTGCTATTAATCAAAATGTGATAAAAATAATATTTTGACCACTTCTAAAGTTATTAATAAATAATTTATTAATAATTCAACCTAATTATATTGAATAAATCTTAGAATTTTTCTTGATAGTTAAATTAAAATTAAATTTAAATTCCTAATAGAAAATTGGACTTAAATACTGTTAAATGTTTCAACAACATGCTTCAGGAAATTTTTTTGTTTTACCCATGAAAAGTACACAGATCTACAAGTTTTAAAGATGTTCTGTGGTGTAGAAGCCAGACATTTTTATACCCTTGTTCCAAAACTTGAGAAAGGAGAAAAAAGGAACAAAAGAAATGCCATTGACAAAGAAGTTTTTCCTAAGTCTAAAAAGACAAATAATAATAATAATAGGCCTACTCAGAGTGGAAAAAAGGACTAATAAAAATTACCTATTTGATAATTGTTTGATTTCAAACATGTTTTATTTTTTCTCAAGGTAATATGTACCGATTTTACTTTTTTTACCAATAAAGGCATTTTTTTAACTTAAATGTGTATTTTTTCTTATTTGGAACCATATTTAAGAAGACAATTTTAAATATATACGTTTTATGCCATTTAATTTAGTACTGGTTTCTAGAATTAGTTAACCTTGGTGACATCCCCCCCTTTTTTCCTAAAACATTAATGACATTCCCCCTTTTTAGCGAAAATATTTTGTACTCATATAATATATTTATTTATTTCACCATTAAAATGGTAAACTGATGTTATTAGTACATAATGTATAAGTTTTATATAAGGTAGGCTAAATCATAGATAAGTTTCATAAAGATTAGGAAATAAATGTAAGTGGTACTATAGAATTAAGGAGAAAATTGCTATTCCTGAAAAATTTGAAAAATCTGACATTCCCCCTTTTTCCCGTGGTGCCTTCAATTGTAAAATATTGTATTCAGCAGTTATTCTGGTGCTGGTGGTAATAACGTTGTTATTGGTTCCAGGAGTTCATTTTGTAGTACCCAGCCGAATTCCTGAGGTTCTAAATCATTTCCCAACCAAATTTTGGTCTGATAATAGACACGAAGGATATGCTGACGAGCTGCTGTACTTGAAGGTGGAAGACTTGATAACTGCACTGGTTTGTTGAGTCTTGTTGATTTAATGAACTGGGTGTATCGAAAAGAGTCTATATCGTCTTCTGATTTCGGAGCATTATACGTTGCTAAGAAAATACGTACTCCATTTTCAAATCATTGTTGTACAGAGCAGTTTTTTTTGTTTAAATAGTTGAGCTGATTGATTTAATTCGTGATTTTTTTCGAACATTTTAATAAACGATATTTTACCTTTTTTATAAAGCGCAGAAGTCGTATCACATCCACTAAACGCGTGTAAAAATAATATGTGTTTCTTAGAATGAGGGTATTTATCGAAACTTTTCGATTACAGTTTTTTCTCCACATTACTCTTACCCATTGTTTTGAAAAAAAAAACTTCTTATTGATGTGATTGAACACGTCCTATCAAGATAACTAGCAAATCAATATCTTCTCCTACAATGACAGATTTTTTTTAAGTTCAGACTCTGCAATAGCTGTTTCTACAATGAGAACATCAGCATCATCTCTGGCTTGTTTTGTAGTGAAATTAACAGTTTTTAATTTGTTGATAAGCGTGTTTAGAAATATTTTTTTATTAGATGAATTTGATAAAAATTTTTCTTGGCTGATTGGCACCTCCATTGTTTCATCAAAGCGGAGTTCGTAAGATTTTGAAACACCAGCAGTTCTTCTTAATTGTTACATTGCTTTAATGTTGTTAGTGTAGTCTGAGTAACCGTCAAATACAACAACGATACTTGACCCATATTGTGTTTGTAAATATCTGACGTATTTATTCCAAATATCAGAGATAGTGTCATCTTTATTCCATACAAAGCGATGCAAGAGAAATCCACCATCGATGATATTTATGTTGTAGTGGTTTCGTCTAGTACAATATCAACAGAAGTCATGTTTTTATATAGTGCTGATTTTGTTGTTTTTCTCATGCCATTATTATCAAATAAATATGTTTGATACAGGCTTAACTCATACTGTACATATTCTTTTAGATTATTTTGGATTTTTTTGTTTACAGTCATTCTCTGGAAGAGTAGTAATTAATCGATGGGAACTTGACAATCGTTAATTTTGACAGATTAATTATTAATTAATTATTAATAATAATGGTAATAATAATAACAATAATAATAGTATTAAGTAATAATAATAATAGTAAGTGAATAATTAACAATATAACTCATTTATTTATTGTATTCTACTAGCTGACCTTGTATTATCGTATATACAGGTAAGCGATCCCCTACTCTTTGCGCTGTATCTCAAAAAGGGTTGAACGTACATTAATTTACTTCATACAAAAGTTGAAGAGAATTTTCCGTTCTACAATTTCTCTAACCACCTTCAAAGTCATTTAGCGTAAGGGAAACGAGATATTTGCAAAAAACTGATTTTCGTGAACTTTGACCTTAAATATCTTAAGTCGCATACACGTGATTATATGAGACTTGAGGTAAGTGTTATACCATCAAAATAAACACGTATGCAAATTTTTAGCTTATTATCTTTCATTCCGGAGGTTGCATCCTTATTTTGCCTTATTTTACTGAGTTAGTGAGAAAATTCCTCCAGAGAGGAATTGGTTGAAAATCATTTATTTTTAAACCTTAAAAAATAAAATGGACTAAACTGGATACTACAACACGAGAGTGCGTTGAAATCAAAGTTTCAACAACTTTTAACATTGACTTTCCACTTTATTATTTTTTTTTATACTTTGTGCTGTATGTTTAACGGCTAATCAGACACGGGATGGCATGATAGTGTGGTACCCAATTAACGCCTTAACCGAAGAAGCGGTTATGAATCATGGTCTCAATTACACGTCACCCATATGTGGGCTACATTCACAACTCAAAGACCATTAATTAGTGTGGCGCCCAAGCTATTATACAAACACACTAGGGAGAATCATACAAATAAATGTTAACTGCTACCAACCTGAGCCTAGTGCAAGATATTTCCTTGAAATCCCCAATGTGGGTAGATTCCTATCGATACCTACCTCTAGTATTCCACATGATTATATATTTAATTATTAACGTAAAATATTGTACTATGGAAAGTGCACGTTGTGGTTAATTCCAATATGACATAGTGATATTAGTCACTATCATGTCTGTTTTTAGAATATTATATAATCCCCAATTACTGTACAATATGACATCGATTCGTTTCCGAAGAAAATATCAAAACACGTGCACTAATACATTATTTAAGTATTTTAATGTTCGGATGGCCGTAAAATACACCGTTACTGTTTAAAGGTGAGCAATACATTTTTTTAGCTTTATTACTGTTAGTTACAATACATTCGACCACGCTGGACACAATTACTATTATATAATAAAACGTATGTTAACGTGTAAACCATTTTATATCATTATCTTATATTCATTATAACTACTCTAGATAGTTGATAGTGTGCTCTGAATAGGATCTAAATTGCAATACTTCATTGACAGTTAAATAAACACCAGCGGTCATAACCGATGTAAAGGACTAGTGATTCAAATTAATGAGAATTACCAAGAATTATCCTGTAAATAAAATATAAGAAGACAATTACAAGTTTTTACACTATTCATTGTGAAGGCCCAACATAACAGCAAATTTTATTGCCCGACTGCCAACTAAACAGAACAATCTCAGAGAAAAAAAAAAAGAATATAAGGTAATATAAATGCATGTCACTGTTTGTTTCTTTATTCTGTTTGTTAATTACGTTTAAACTGGTCAAATGAGCTGCGCCCGAACCCTGACACTGTTCAGAAGGCTTTGAAATCTTCCTTCATTTTGGGACCATGTTTGCTGCGGCTCTAATCTGTTTCTGTAATGCTTGTTTCTTCGAAATAATAGGTAATATGTTCGTTCGAAAAAATTTGTATATTATAAAGTAATGGTTGTGTTATTATCATGCATTTTACAACTAAACAGAAGCAAACACATCAATCAAACGAAATAATCATCAGGAAGTCACGAAATATACGGTAGCAGATACCATATTTTCTACCTCTATCTAGTTTAACTAATACCTACAACGTGTATAGCGTGTTATGTATCATGTATACATACAAATATAAGAATTAAACTCATTTTCTAGTCCCAATACTTCTGCTTCTCACATATTAAGTAAAACGCAGTTGGTCCAGTTGTTTCTGAAGTTGTAATTTGGAAGCCATTTGAAGGCAAAAGTGACTGTGGTAATCAAAAACATAAAACAAGTGTTTTTACTTTTGTCATCTTAAGTTCACGTGAAACTAATCAGCATTGTCTCTGAAAAACATTAAAAATCTTAATGATCGCAAAAATTTCAAATATCTACTAAAATACCTCAGTGTCAATATGTCAAGGACGTTTTAAACCGTTGCAGAACTCAGTAATGGATGTAGGGATGATAATCGTTCCGCTTTTGGTAATAAATACAAAATCGGGATTTCACAAATAAAATCCAAATCCTACGTATTTGCTTAAAAATGAAATTATCTTAATAATTATAATTATATATGCACATTGTATGTGGATTTTTGTGTGGGTCAGTCATGGGTATATACTTTTTAATGGATTCAAAAACTTATCGAAGACATTGGCTCTTTTACGATTAATACTAAATTATTTGAGTGCATAAATTCCTTTAGTTTTTTTTTTTTTTTTTTTTAATTTAAACTGATGATTACTCCAGTACTCTTGATAACCTAATGACAATATTTCATTGTAATACTCGTAGTTACGACAAGCATATTGAGAAGCTCATATTAATATTAAATAATTATAACCAGAAATTTTATATTATAGTTGCGTGTTTGAGCGATTGCATGGGTACGATATTTTAGTTAACGAAAAGTGTAGGAATCAGAATTAGTGATTGTGGTATGTATGGGAAAATCTGCATGTGAATAGTGAGTTTACACGGGGCAACTAGAATTAAAATAGATATAGTAACTGGTAGTGGCCGACACAGTATCCTGGCCGTGTACCACAGTCCATTACCCGACCTTGAACTGTTTATTGATAATCTAGAGTCATATTGTGATAGCAGGCCGCAGGACAGGATACACTGGCTGGTGGGTAACGTGAACTGCTGTATTCTGTCGGACACACATAACACAACGTCGTAACGTTATCTGAACGTCCTCTACAGCGTGGGCTATGTCTGTGGTATTAACGTACCCACTCGTGTCACTCGCGAATACAAGTAGCTGCATTGGTCATAGTTTTATCGACTCAGGCACCACGAAATATGTAAAATGCGGTCTAATTAAAGCAGAAATGACGGATCATTATTTTCCTGTTGCTGCAATTAATAACAGTATTATTCATTCTAAATTTAGTAGAACAGACCACAACATTGTTATACATTTCAAAAAATGTAGCACATCTCATTTCTATAACTAGGGAGTCTGTAGTTGATACAGACGTCAACACTTCTTGCGTGCTATTTGTCCATCAGATACAGACAGTATTGAAAAACTCTACAGAAGTTAAAACACATTCCCACGAAAGAAATGAAAATAAAACCGTGGATGATTAGAGGATTTGATCAGTCAGACGCAGAGATAAGATTATTAAACAATTAAAAAACAACCTTTCGATCCTATTCTTATTGCTCGGTTTAAATCATGGTCGTGTGTAAATAAAGAGGTTAGGAAAACAAATATTTCTTTGGAAGAACTTTGTCGACAGCATCCAAACGTCACGCTGGTAAAAGCAAGTGAGGCAGAAAGGCATTTTCACAACCCGACAGGGTATGCACTACAACTACAGGGGGAAAGTTTGGCTAGCAGAAAAAATATCAAAAGCAATAAACAAGATGGGCAGTAATGCACAAAGCCAAGCTCTGGTCAATATGGAGCTGAGCCTTAATGAAGAGGAAACTATCTGAGAAGTACACTGAACAGGGTGGTGCAGAACTTCAGGGTTCTTCACTGAAGAGGCATGAAGGCATGAAGCACCCTGAACAGGGCAACGTTGAACTGCAGCAGCCCTCGTCGCTTGGCGTGGAATTGGCAGGAAACTTGGAGGCCTCTATGGGAAACTACCGGGAAGCATCGACAACCCAGATAATGTAGCAAACTTACAAACATCACCTCTTAGTATTTTACATTTAAACACCCAGTCAATTAGAAATAAATTAAACTTAATAAACCTATTTTTGAATGATTTTTATTGTGACATTTTCATGGTGAATGAACATTGGCTGTTTGACGAGGAAGTTTCTTTGTATATTCCAAATAATTTTATTTTAGCTAATTCCTTTACTAGGAATAATCTATCTAAAAGAGGTGGTGGATGTTCTGTTTATATTAAGCCAGAGATTGAATTTAAAACAATTGATTTAAGACCTTTTTGTGTAACAGGCCTTTTTGAGGTAGCAGGTATTCTCTTGCCTAAACTTAAGTTAATAACTGTCACTCTATATCGTACGCCAGACTCTAATGTACCACAGTTTTTAAATACTCTTGATTTATTTTTATTATTTTTACATGACAAATACAATAATTTACAGTATATAATTTCTTCAGACTTCAATATTAATGTACGACAAAATAAACCAGAAGTGAAGTGGTTTTTAAATATTTTAAGATCACATAACATGTATTTGTTAAACAATGAGCCAACTAGGGGCGAGGCTTGCCTAGACAACATTGTAACTTCAATCAGTAGAAATAAAACTAATTGTAATGTTTATAGAACCACATTTATCTGATCATTCTGGTGTATTTGCTCAATTTTTCGACATGTATGTATGTAAAAATAAGCCTAAATTTGAAAAAAAATGTATTAGAGATATGAGTGATAGAGCAATTTTTAATTTTAAGTATGACTTACTTCAAACAAACTGGAGTATTTTAAACTGTTTTAATGATGTAGAACAAGCCTTTGATTATTTTATGGAGTTGTTGACGATTTCTTTTGAGAAAAATTGTAAAGTTAAAGATGTTAAGGTTAAGGATAAGCAAAAGAAGGTAAAATTAAAATGGCTCACACCTGAGCTGAAACAAATCAATGAGTACAAATTAGCCCTCTACGATAGATATAAAATTAGCAAAGGTACAGCCCAGGAACCAGACTACAAAAAAGATTATATCAAAGCAAAAAGATTGTTTTAAAATACGAATAGATCAAGCCAAACGGTTGGAGAATGAATGTTACATAGAAAACTCTAGTAATAAGTGTAAAGCTGCTTGGGAGATAATTAAAAAAGAGTCTAATTCAACAGCCCAGAGTTCATAGTGTATTATAGATTCTAGTACCTTTAATGATTATTTTGTTAATATTGTGAGTAGTTTAAATCTTAATAAGAGTAAAAGTGTACCTGATAATAAAGCTTTAAACCTAGTTAATAAGTATATTATACATAAAAATATTGATACAAACCTAACTTTTAATTGGTATGAGATTAAAGCAGAAGAAGTTTTAAACTGTGTCTCTAGATTAAGTAATTCAAGTAGTGTAGATATATATGGATTCTCGAATAAAACCATAAAAAATGTTATTGAAGGAATAGTAACACCTCTTACATGGTTATTTAATAAGATGTTGGAGCAAGGGATTTTTCCAAAGGCATTAAAGCTAACTAGAGTGTGTCCAATATTCAAGAAAGGGGACAAATCAAATCCCTCAAGTTACCGCCCAATCTCCTTAATACCTATACTTGGTAAAATATTTGAATTAAACATTAAACAGCAACTTCATTTTTACTTTGTCCAAAATAATGTATACTGTCAAGAACAATTTGGGTTTATTCCAGGGGGAAGTACAATCAAAGCAGTAGAGACTGTAATTGATAATATTCTAATGAGTTTTGAAGAGCGTATGACAACATCTGCTATGTTAATTGACTTAACTAAAGCCTTTGATTGTATAGATCACAAAATTTTAGTGGATAAGTTTCACAGTTATGGAATTAGAAATAATGAGCTTAATTTACTAAGGTCATATCTGAATGACAGAAAAACAGATGGTTGTACAACGTAATGATAAATCTAGCTTTAAGAATATTACCAGAGGTGTGCCTCAAGGCTCGATCTTAGGTCCTTTTTTATTTGTAATGGCAGTCAATGATTTCTCATTCAATGTGACATGTAAGTCAGTGTTATATGCTGACGATACTACTCTGATTAACAGCACAAAACATTTAGATGAATTAATGGACAAAGAAAAATCAAACATTAAAAATGGCATTAGAATGGTTTGAAGCAAACTCACTTGTTGTAAATAGTAATAAGACGGAGAAAATAGTTTTTTCTTTAAACAATCTATTATTAGAAGAGAGTACTTCAACTGCTAAGTTATTAGGTATTTGTTTGGACAGTAAGTTGGATTGGGCCCTATCATATTGATTACCTTTGTAAAAAACTATCTAGAATAGTTTATCTTCTAAGAAAGTTAAGAAATTATGTATCTATTGAAAACATTGTTATTAGTTTATAATGCCCTTTTTCAATCGCAATTAAGATATGGTGTAACTTTATGGGGAAACAGTACTAGTGCACAAAGAGCATTCATATGGCAAAAAAAAGCGATTAGGTCAATAAAAAATGTATCAGACAGAGAAACTTGTGTTCCTCTATTTAGAGAGTATAAAATTATGGACACTGCCAAATCTTTATATTTACTGTTGTTTAGTAAGTGTAAAAGAAGTCCTCCCCAGCTTTACAATTAGGGAACAAGTACATGGGTATAATACGAGGAGGAAGTATTTTATAGATCTTCCTCAAGTAAGATTAGAAAAAACTAGAGGTAGCCATATTTTTATGAAAATTAAACTGTTTAACAAATTACCACAAAATGCATGGATTGTACCTTTAAACAATTTTAAGAGAGTATAGAGAACTGGTTCAAGAATAATATTTATTACTCAGTCTCAGATTTCTTAAGCAGCGATATTACATGTTTATGCTTTTAAAATTAATATTCGTTGTGTGTCCCATTGATTTGTTAAATTATAAACCGTAATTGTTTGTTTGTATTTGTTTTATTTATTCGTTATATAGTATGTATTTTTAATTTATTAACTTATCTGTATATACATAAATGAATAATTTTTTAAATTTTGTCTCTCAATGTATTTATTTATTCAGTTATTTATTATTTATTTAGTTTTTAATATTGTTGAGTTTTAAAATTTTATCCATGTTAAATGTGTTAATAGTTATTTATTATTGTTAATTTATATAGATCTGTTGGTTGTTTGGTTATTATTGTTATTAATTGTATAGATCTATATATTTGCTGGTAGGCTGGATTGAGTAGGTAGAATCTGAGTAGTTTGTTTTTAGTTTTAGTTTAGTGTTTTAGTTTAGAATATTTTAGTAACTTGACGAAGTCCATTGCACTATTGAATGTGTTTAAAGACCAATAAAGATCTTGAATCTTGAAATCCTACCGAAATGTACTTAGTAATCTTATTAAAACGGCGAAAGAAGACCATTGTCGTAATAATATTAACTTGAAAGCAAAATTCCTATGTAAAAGTATTAGCCAAATTACTGGTAATACTAAATGAAAATAGGCTTTCAAAAGTAAACCCATTTTTGGAAGGGAATAGGAAGCAGGATAAAAGAGACGTGATTAAGGTTGCGGACACATTCAATGATTATTTATATATGATTATGTAAGTGTTGGGGCAGGGCTGGCCAGTGCTGTCCCTCCCGTGACTGAGCTTGTTGTTGACGATACTTTGCCGGGGATTCGGCCCTCTGACTGGTTTACCTCACTCAGGACAATATTATCCGGAGTGTTACTTACCGAACTCAGGAGGAGTTTCCACCACGGGGATTGACGGGATTCCCACTAAGAGCGTATACTAGTTTTTGTTTCTGGCAGCCATATAATTTTGAGATTGATAGGAACTATTTACTCGTTTAAGAGACAAATAATGACGTACATTCCTGGCTTATAACAGGTGCTTAAACTCAGTGACCCCATTATATATCCATTATCAGGTTCGCACCACTTTGAGGAAAAAAAATGTTAACATTTTCTTGAGATGATTTGTGAGTTATCTCACATGTCTCATTTGGAGCTTTGAGAAAAGTATGTACTTCCCATACAATTAACTGACATTTACAAAAATAAATATTGTGCACCATTTCATTTTTTATTGAGTTATTTTTATTCATAGACTTGACAAAAGGATTGAACCAATTCTGGTTCGGCTTACATGTAATAATTACAGGTAGGCTAGTACTTCTATACAGATCATACGTACAAGTAATCATATTAAAAATACACTAAGTGACTACTAGTTACTGATAAAGATAGTTTCATCATTAATTTACAAGACAAATACATTAAAATACTGTATATTTATACATACAATCACTACTTTTGGGTTCTTGAACATTGTCACTATCTAAATAGTCAACATCAGTATCTAGATATTCCTCCATATACTGTACTGGATCTTCTTCAACCTTTTCATCATGCTCCTCCTTCTTGATATGCCTTTTAAGACCAGACCTACTTGCAAACAGTTTCCCACATCTTGCACATTGGTAATTTCTTTGATCTGCACAAAACAAAGAGTTTTATTCATAATATTTAAATTCAGTATTATATACACATATGTAAAATCAAGACGTAAGAAATATTTGTAATGTAATTCCAGTTTTATTTACAAGTATTGTGTAAGTTATAATACAAGTATTCTGATGGTTCAAAAAAAACAAATTTTGGTTTTCAATGGAAACATTATTTATGTGACCACTGTGGTAGCCAACCTTCACCTTTAATGTGTCTGCTACAAAGAAACCTGTGCTCTCTGTAGAGAGAGAGAGAGACAGAGTGACAAGCTGATTGTCTGCAAAAAACGGATTAGTCTTTCGCAATCTGCACTGTACCTGCAGTACATCATGAAGTAGGTTATTGAGATCTATTGGTTGGATATCAGGCTGGAACCCTTCACTGCCACTGCCACTGCCACTGTAACCTCATGCTGACAACCCCGCTGGCGACTCCACCTACGCAGTACTACACGGACATGCATTTACTCAGCCGTAACCTCGCTCACTTGAACTGGGAACCTGTCATGAGTTGCCAGGATAAGTCATAAGTCATAAGTCATAAGTTCTTTATTGTCATTAAACATTACAAAAATGTGAATAGACATAGTCAATTTGTAACAATAAGTTAGGCTATTACAATAATTTAAATGTATGAAACATAAGTAGCCTAAAATAATAGTCTATATAACAAGTAGGTCCTAGTTAAATTATAATATTATCAAACTTTAAAAAATCTTTTAAGTCATAAAAAGGGTTAGCAATTAACCATTTGTGAAATCTGACCTTAAATAGACTAAGAGGTAAGGACTTGGATGCAATATGTAGTTTATTGTACAACTTGAGGCCAACAACATTGTAACTATTTGTAACTCTTACTTAATCTGCAAAGTGGGATTACTGCCTTAGACTGATTGCGAGTGTCATGATTGTGAACATCACTATGTACGGAAACTAAATTTGAGTTATTTTTCACATTTTACCACACAGACAAATTATATACAGGTTTATCACAGTTAAAATTCTACTATCTACAAAAAGGGGTTTGCAATGAGCTTTGACTAGAGATTTGGTAACAATCTAATGGCCTTCTTTTTGGAGCAATAAAATATTATTTACATGACTGCTGTTTCCCCACAGGAGAACACCATAACATATCACAGAATGAAAAAAGGCAAAATAAACTATACGTAAATATTGTAATGGTAACATGGAAGAAAGACTCTTTGAGCAAAAGTAAATTACTTTGGCTAACTTTGTGCACATTGAATCTATTTGGGGAGTCCAAGTTAATTATTATCTACTATTATTCCTAATATTTTAATTTCTGTGATGGATTCAATATGGCCTAGGCTTACACTATTTTTTAAGCTACATAAAAGATTTTGGGTTTTGCCCTGATTCAGTGTTAAACTGTTTGCTGCAAACCAATCTACTGCTTGCTTCATGGTGTTTTCTACTACTAATGAAAGACTATTTACATCACTGTCAACACTTAAAAAAAGTAGTGTCGTCCGCAAACATAGCGGTAAAGGATCGACTAATATTATTTGGCAGATCATTCATAATCAAAGAAACAATGTTGGGCCTAATATAGATCCCTGAGGCACACCTTCCATTTACCTCAACTTTTTTAGATTGATCCTTACCATTATCTACATATTGCGGACCTTCCAAGTAAGTTACGATTTTAAAGAAATCTAATTGGTGACCACAAACACCATAATAATTAAGTTTCTCCAAAGAATCTGGTGGTCAATACAGTCAAAACGCCTTACTCAGATCACAAGCTGTGATCTGAGCAAAGGCGTCTGTCTTCGAAATGCCTGTAACATTTTTGAAATTAAGGATCAAGGGCATCAACTGTCGATCTATTTTTACGGAAACCAAATTGTGAGTTTGAAAAAATATCATTCTCACTTAAAAAGGTACACAATTGCCTATGTACAACATGTTCTATGATTTTACCAATACAAGGCACAAGAGATACAGGACGGTAGTTACAGACCTGGTTTCTGTCATTCTTCTTGAACACCGGCACAACTCTGGACACTTTCTGTGAAGTAGGAAACACACCCTCTTAAGGCAAAGCGTTTATGCACAGCATAAGAGGCAGCATTATTTCACTAATCACCATTTTCAAAATATAACTAGACAGGCCATATACATCTTTGCTTTTGGTTGCACTTCATTTTATTCACTGTACACAACAAGTCTTTTTCAGATACAGTTTCCCAATGAAGTTGCTGCTGAGGTTGCACGATGTTCCGCAGAAAGTGGCTTGAAGTCGCAACAGGTTGTGGACTCCGCAGCCTTGGTAGCGTGTACTGACTCGATGAAAGAAGTTGTTGAACTCATCAGCGGAAATGTTTGTTGTCTCGTTTACGGCTGGGGATGTCTTCTTTTTTTATAAGAGACCAGGCTGCCTGACAAGGGTTGCTCGCAGACTCAATAAAGTTGACATTGGCTACTAGTTTGGCTTGATTTACTGATTTCCTGTACCGACATCTGATCTCCTTATAGGCCCTAAGAGCCTGTTCGCTCCCAGTAGTTTTGAAAAACTGTTCGGTAACCCATCACCCTCTTCCTTAAAATTTCCAGCTCCGGAGTTATACCACGCAAGATGTGATTTAATAGACCGTTTCTTCACGGTATGAGCTTTAGCTTTTACCATACTTCAAAGGGCAACAATCATTGAATATTTCTAAAAACTTGTTGAAGAACTGGTCAAACATGGTTTCTGCTGTCATTGTTTTGCACTTGAGAAGTTCTAGCCAGTTCATTTCACTTAAGCAAAATTTAAAATACAAAATGCTATTTACAGAAATGTTTCTAACCATTTTTACTGCAGGAGTTTCTTTGGGCGCAACTTCCAGCAAACAATTACATTTTATTTCCATCTCGACACCCTCATGATCTGCTATGTCAGGGCATACAACTTTGTACTCATAAGCAGATGTCTCAATATCTGTGAAAATATTATCCAGACAGTTGTTATTCCTTGTGGGTTGATTGTTGACGTAGTGACAGTTAAACTGAGCAAGAACAATTTTCAACTTCTTAACTGTAGGCGAGTTATAGTGACGTCAAATTTAGCATTAACATCCCCACCTATAACTATGTAAGCCTTGAAGCGACCCAAATAAATTAAAAGCTGCTCCAGTTTTTCTAAAAATATATTTGCATCACCAGCTGGAGAGTGATAAAAGAGTTATTGTGAGTAGGTTGAGGTAAGAAAGCAAAACTGCTGTACATTCAAAATGGAGCTCTTCACAGAATTGATCCACCGCTATACGCTCATCACCTTAAGTTACTAGTAGCTGAAATAAATATGCCTGTTCCACCTCTAATGTGATTACTTCTGCAGAATAAAGATGCCTGCACATAGCCTTCCACATCCACACAATCCTGTTCCTGATCACTGAGCCAATGCTCACAAAAACACAGCAGGTCATAATGATTTTCATCACCCAGGACACTTAAAATATTTTCTTTTTTTGCAAACCTTGTACATTTAAGAACAGTAACTTTAGGTTAGGCTTTGAGGTAGGCCCTATATATGACGTCTTGTGTCGGCGACCCTGGGTAGGCACCGTCGCACCCTAATCGTAGTAGTGTCACTAACCTCAACATTAGTTCCATCCTCAATAGAGGGTACAAGCTTAGATCCACAAACTAGGCCTAAGTATTTTGCAGATTCGCCTGTACATTTTCCAAAAAAGAAGCCTCATGGGCTTCTTTCTCCACGGGACTTTGGCGTTTAAACACAAACCGACTTACATAAGAACCTTCAGGCCAGAATTCTTCATCATATACTGTGGTCCACAGCGACAAAAGGGACACCTATTTTAAATGAACTGTATCCTGGAAACTTATTTTTTAACTTTGTCACTTCAAAATTATTTTTACCTTTGGCTCGAGCATTAACATATTGCTTAATATTGTCACTTTCAACACCTTCGGCAAACCTAGAAACAAAATATATACTTATGTTTTTCCACAATCTTCAGTCCTGTCGTCATTAACCGAAGCGCGGCCCGTTAAGAACTGATATCTTTTGGGGTTAATTTTTAACCTTTTCCGTTTTGTTTACGCTTTCTGTATTTCACTTCAATAAATCCGTTATTGGAGTACTCACGTTCCTCTTCCAAAACCACTTGTTCCACATTGGACGATGGGACAGACGGAACATCTGTTGTTTTTTTGCAGACCTGGGACGTGATGTGGACGGTAATGCCTGGTTCTCATGTAGCCTGGCTGACCTCACCTTGTCGTTTTTTTTTTCCATTTCAGACAGGTTTCTTTTCACGTTAGCAAAAGTTTTAGGTGGTAGCACTGAAATTTCTTTGCTCTTACAGGAAAAAGGTGAATTAACTGCTGGCGTCAAAATATGTTTGTCATTTACGCTTCTAACTGACTTCATACAGTTATTTGTAAAATTCAAATCTTTGGTTTCCAAAGAAGAGTCAATTTTCGGCAAAGCAGATTTTATGGCACTAGCATAAGAAACACTGCTATTTCCAATATAAATGTCACCAATAGCCTCTGTGTGATTATTCACGATTGAGGTTAGTTTGGCATTTTCATTTTGCATAATATTTAATTTGAGTTCTGAGTTCTAGCTGATTTTGTGTTAGAATCAGAAATTTGATCAGTCAAAATTTTTATAAAATCAAAACATTTACACATACTGTCCTCAATTCCTTTGCTCTCAACAGCACTAGCAACTCCAGGTGATGTACTCACAGCAACTCTAGAAGATGTATTCAAGTCGTCTAGCAGACCGGTTTGCCCCAGACAGCCATCACACTTAAAATCCGATTTTTTCCCCTTTTGAATATGAATATTCACTTTTAGATTTTCCTGCACAATGAAAGTGGAACCAGCTCTTGCAAATTCCCTCGCACATAATGCCACCGCTGCTATTAGTGACCCTTTTTAGAACAAACACCACACAACGAATTTTTGTTTCTAGGCGCCATCTTGAACTCTCTTAACGATCTTTATCAAGTTTTCCGCACGCTCAGACAAAATTTAAGTAAGTCTCTTAAAAAATATAAAAACAATATTAACAGATCAAAACTTAACAATTCTCAAAATAACCCAAAAATGTTCTGGACTATTATAAATGAACTTGCAGGTAACGTAAAAAAAAGATCCATTTCCTATCCAAAATTATTTTTCCAGGATATCCCTTATATAACACATATTCATAGTAATGTAGTAAAAACTAAGTAGCAGATGATTTTTAAACATTATTTTTTCTCCTGCCGGTGGGACATCAGCTTAGCATAGCGCCCATGATCATTTAAGTACGGTGAACCCTGGGTTTTGAGTGATAGCGGTACTACAGGCTGGATACCGTGTTTACATTACCACACTATAAACTGAACTCAATGTAATACGAACATGGTGACTGGAGCTGAGCGCGGGACGGATTCTGCCCCCTTGAGTACGTGACGGTTTATCTCGGCCACGGCCACTACGTTAAGAGGATAACATTCATGGGCCTGACAATTGCCTACCGAAACCCCAAGGATGGCTGACTGACTACCAGTCGTAAAGTTGAAGTGGCTCCCAGTTAAAAGTGTATTTAATGGTGTGTATTTTATTAACAAACAATATTGATTTACTCACTTGTGCAGCAATTTACCTGGAATCTACTTGTAAGTCCATTTTCAACCATAAAACTTCCAAAGAAAAACTAAAACTACTTCCAAGAATCTCAAGACAATTATAAATACACAATCCTCACTGTAACACAAGAACTAATCTGGGAATCTAAATCCTCAAAGCACTTTTTAGAAAGATACACAACAATACCTTTATCACTAATGACATTATAATAACAAAGCTTAATAAACCACTAAAAAGTCAAAAAATTGTATTTACACTGAATCAAGAATTACTTTTACTTAAAATCAACCGAAATATAAACTCAAGCCATAGTGTGTGACCCAACTGAATAACAGTGCTGCTGACTGTGCTGACAACATCCACATTCCACACCTGACCTAAGATGGACAGCAGCTTATTTGTATACACACAGCCGTCCAACAATCAACAGACCTGCGTTTTTCCCACCTGAGCCTTGATTTTCTAAAGCAATCTGCCGTCAATGAAAAAAATTTTAACCACGAGGAGGCTGCCAAACCCTCGTTATAAAAAACAGTTTTCCATTTTTGGACATTTAAAAAAACATTAACCAGAACGAGGAGTTCTGCCAAATCTCGTTTTATAAAAAAACAGATTTTCCATTTTTGACATTCAAAAAACATTGAACTATGGGAGGAGTCTTGTCAAACCTTCGTTATATAAAAAAACAGTTTTCCAATTTTGACATTTAAAAAGAACATTAACCGACGAGGAGTCCTGTCAAACCTCGTTATTAAAAACCAGTTTTTCCCCATTTTGACCACGAATTTAAAAAACATTAAAACCACGAGGAAGTCTGTCAAAACCTCATTATAAAAAAACAGTTTTTTTCATTTTTTTACATTTAAACAACATTAATATTCATTTTTGAACAATAAAATGGCCACGGACACAAATGCTCCTAATATGAAGTAGGAGTTATGAGTATTGGTATTTGTCAAAGGGTAAAAAGGCTATCCCTACTGGCCGGGTCAGTGATAAAAGGGGTTACTCAAAAAACTGACAGAACTACCAAATACAACGGTCACATTCTTTTGGCAGATGAAAACACTGCAAATGTTCAAACAAAAATGGGACATGTGGTCTGTTATTCAGAATACAAATTAATTCATGGAAAACCCAAAAAAACAGACAATTTCAAAAACAGTAACAATTTAATGAGGCATTGAAAAGAAGGCTTGAGACATTTTATTTAAAAAACTCCATCTTGTTTAAATAAGTCTCTATAACAGAGAGCAAACTCCCAATAAAAACCCTAAAAAGGCTTTATATTATGTCAAGACTCAATATTAGAAAGTACACTACCATGAGCTAGTAAGAAGTAAAGTCTTAATTTAGAAAGTGAAGCTGCCAAAATGGGGAAGTACAGCTCTAATTAATCATCGGCACGCAAAATTGGGAAAGAAAGACACTGCTTAAAGAAAAAACGATGGCCCCTCACAGAGTAAGACAATCGTAAGGTTAAAACTTCTTGCTAAACAGTATGGTGGCTAAAATTGAAAAATTTACAGCCGAGAGGGAAGAAACTTATCTCTCAAGAGTAGAAAATTTTCAACAAAAAATTTCTGATATGGATAATACGGCCAACTTGGAAAAGAACACAGCAAACTCACTTATTGATACACAACGACAAATCTTTTGAAGACCACGATAGACGACAAGCACAAGATTCTAAATGAACATATGAAACAAAAGGATTAAAAGAGCTATCTAAAGAAATATTAATTTTAAAAATAACGTTTAAAAAACCCAAGAAAATATGTCCCAAGAAAATGGGTTCTTGAAGAAGCTGGTACATCAAAACAGACTCGCCACACATTTTCAGTAGCTGAATCAAATCCCCAACTGGTAAACAGAGATTGTTTCAACTAAAAAAATAATCACTATCTTCTAGAGCAAAAACTTAAACCCGTTTAAAAAACCTAGATAGTCCAAAACAACCGTGCAAGAAAAATCTGAACAAATCAAAAAGAAAAGGGAAGTCTGTTAAACCAATCTCATAACTCTTTAAAGAAAAAATCTAAACCCAAAAGATTTAATGGGAATTCCAATAAATAAATTTGTAGTATTCTCTTTACAATGTACAAAAAATTAAAGAGCAAACTACAACCTACCCCAAAGAAACCTTACAACAACCCAGTCCTAACCATATCAGATAAACAGCGACCAATTCCCACATGCATACACAAGGGGGACAAAAGGAGACTTTTGAAGTGATCGAAGTAGAAGCCATCGTTTCCACAGAGAAAAATATTTGTACAATGCCGGAGGAGTTCTAAAGGGATTACAAAAAAACTCAGCTCAGAACAATCTTAATAAGTACACCACACTGTAGTTACAGCTAAACTTAAAGCAACTCCAATTGAAACATAACCCAGGACTTTTTTCGACAAGTATAATTGAGCACTATAAGGCCAACATAACACAAGAACCCTTACCACTACTAAACCGAAAAGTCTCTCTATCACCCCAATTCTGACGGACCAAGTCTAACTGAAAAATACAAGCCAAAAAAACAACCACACACCATTTTTTAGACCAAACCCGAACAGAAAAAGATCCAAATTCAAAAAACAGGGGTATATTATAAAACTCAAAACCCAAATGCAAAAACACCAAAAACCCCTAAGTAACACTAGAAAATACTACACCAAAACATCCAGTTGGGACTAGAACAAAAAATTAGACAGACTTAAAACCACCGTTCTTAATTGACATTGAACCCCAATATAACTAGTGCTTACTGAACATGGCCTGAAAAAAGATAGAAATAGAGAGTATCAAAAATTGAAGGGTCACTTTCCTCATAGCAGAATACTGCAGAGAAAATCATAAGCTTGGTGGTGTTGCCATATATGCCAAAGAAAACCCTCTAAAAAACTGCACAACAGCCAACTGACCATATCCCACCATCTGGCCCAAGAAATTTTAACTGTGAAGCAGCCATGGCAGTAATTGAATCACATTGGGTACAATACATATTAAGCATTCTTGGGGTATATCGATCTCCCAAAGAGAATGTACGAGGAGCCGGTGTAAATGCCTTATCCAACATCTTAGAATATACGTCAAGCACACAGTAAATCAATCAGTGGCTTGCTGGAGAACATAAACATCGACAGGATGAAATAAACCAAACCCTAGGACAAACACTATCCTTAGAAAGACGAACTACACACGATCTCCATAACATCCGAATGACTGCCACTTCCTGGCAACACGTAATCACACAATAGCACTGCCCCAACCTCAATTGACTTCAATAATGCACAAAACATAATCGAGGACAACATTGGCACAGCCATACGTTGAAAACTGGACTGTTCTGAACCATACTCGCTCAAATTATAAAAAATATATGACTGGAAGAGTAAAACATACCCTTCCACAGATCATATCTCACAGAGAAACTTTTGTTTAATTCTAATACAGACTCCTAGTATAAACAATCTCTCCCTAAATGAATAAAAAACTGGAATGCTTGTCTATATGGCCCCAGATGCGAGAGCAAGCATACCAACATCTTTCATAGAATTCTCTCCAAGCAAACGCTAGACATTGGCCTGTCCTACTAAAAAATTGTAGTCAAAAACCACAAAAGGAAACATGTGTATTATGACAACGAGGCCAAAGACCTTAAAATAAATGCCCTTATTCTTAAAAAAAGGCCCTTGCATCAAATTTGAGACAGCGCAGGAAATACCCAAGACAAAGAAGATTATGGTGGTAAAATAAAGAAAGAAAAATTATGATAAAAAAACCTTAGAGAAATAAGAAAAAATATTGCTAATGCTGACTTCCCATCAACTCAGCATGACCAAACAAAAGTTAAAGCCTCTTTGGGAATGTCATAAACAAATGGACAAAGAACGAGGAAAAACAATCAATCTACAGGCCAAATAACATATGTCTCTCAGTGAATGGGGAAACCATGTGGGACCTAACTCCCCTCACCACAAACTTGCAGACCACTTTAACAACCTTCTTCAACAGAAGTAGCAGAATTGACGCTGAAAAACAGAATAACTTGCTCCCCAGGTGGACGCAGGATGGATTAATGAAAATTATACGAAACTACTCATTTTCCCCCTTAACTATGTTGAATAAAATCCTCTATATCTAACCCCAACGATGCATCTAATGAAAGTACGGAACAATCATAAATGCCCTAAAATCAAAATCTTCAAGTTGAGTGGATGAATATTCCCCTTCTAAAATTGGTGAAACACTAGAACTGCCTCTGAAGAGCTAATGCCTTGAATGCCCTCAATGCCCATGCATGCCGCCTTTTAGTCAGCTATAATTTAAATAAGTTCCTTCAGCCTTGGTGAGTTCCCCTACAAGCCCTTAAGCTCTCTAACAAGTATAAAACCCCACAAACATAAAAAAGGTTCAGTCACAACTGGAAGTTGTTCCAAAATTACTCACCGGCCCATTCTCTCTAATCCTCATCAAACATTCCCTCAAAAATCATTAAGAAAAAATAGCTCTACAAACAGACTCAATGGCTCACTCACACCTAAAACAAGAAAAATATCCTTGATAAATACAATCACGAAAAGCAACATGGATTTTTTGAAAAGGAAAAATCAAAAAAAAAAACCATGCTCTCTACTCTGCTCCTGCTCTGCTGCTTCTCTCCTGCAGCTCCTCTGGCCATCATCAGCCTTTTGTTGAAACATGTTATTGACCAAAAAATAGCACAAAGAACAATACGTAATCTAGTCTATCTGGCATCCTGGTGGCACCAACTCTTTTCCTTGAACTACGAGCAAGGGCGTTTTGATTGCCCCCTGGGCCACAACGAACAAGACATCATCTCAGAAAAGAAAATTAAACATCATTCTAGGAATCACAACAAACAAACAGAGCTAAAAAAAGAAACACAGCTAAACTAACAAATGGTTTTGGTAAGTTTTACCACCTTATCCCCAGCTCAACCACACAAGCAAGCGCCACCATCACAACACGGCCCGGGCACCAGGCCAAGCCTCCGCTGCCACACAACCGGCCATCACAAGGCCACAGGGCAGAGAACACAGGTCGGCCGATCTCACAATGAGGTCGAGCTGCAAACAAACTCACTAAAAAACTACCATTTTAATGGTGTAAAACTACTACTTACATTCCACATCAATCCAATCCACTTACCTGTTACCTTTACCCCCCCCACACCTGTTATACCCAGTTGGGAGTACCCCTGACAAGGATCTGTTTATTGGGGGCCCTAGTTCTCTTTTGTCTTATTTGTGATGTGACCTTTGACTTCCCCAGCTTATATTACGTGACTCACAATACCACTTCCACTTTGTTGGTTGTGGAATGTTGTATGGCAGCAGAGAGAGAACGACGGATTGAACCAGATACAACATTTCATTGTTGATTAAGAATGGATCTCTGCTGAAGGAGTGTAACCGAAAGTGGCCACCAAGCTCTCTCAGTAAAGCCCTCAATTACTGTCAGAAGGAATGATCTAGCCATGAATCCATCGAAGACAGTTCACCATCAACTTCAAGCAAGGAGGAAAGGACCATATCCCTAACCCACTTGATGTGTCAAGAAAAGAACCATATAGAGCAAATTCCTTGGGCGTAACTATTGACCTACAAACTTAGTGGTGGACTCGAGTCATCGATAAACCAGGTTTTTTGCAAAAAAATCAGCACTGGGTAATATATGTAGTAAACGTCGTGGCGGCGCGCCCGAAATAAAAATGTATTTACGGAATCGGCACAACTTGGAGGCAGCAAGCGCAAAAAACAGCTTAACTAATGCTTTGGTGGAAAGAGAAACTCATGTGAGGTATGGACCTTTTTTGCTGTTTGGGGTGGATCTCCTCTGCAGGAAACCTGAACAGAGTACTACTCCTAGCATGAAAAAAAGCTACTCCGAAACCCTAGCGGAACTCGAACCACACTCATACAAAGCTAGCCGACAAGCATTTAAAAAAAACCTATGGGAATTATGACAATTAACTGGACTCTACATACAGAGAAGTAATTTTGACAACGTTGAACCGAACTGCATGTTTCAAACAGGGAAAAAACCCCTTCATTAACACATAACAACCATAACGCCATGCAGGAAAATTACCCACACTAAGGAACACCACCAAACCACTCTACACTCCACTACGGGGACATCACCCTTTTTTTTTTTTCTCGAGGAAAAACCATTGCCTACATTTGGTAGGAAGCCCTGAGGAACCAACCTCCTGCCCTAACCTCCTAAACCATCCCTACCCCTCCTCCTGGCGCCCCCACAAGCTGTGAAAAAACCTCAAGGGAGCTGCCTTGCCTTGGAAAAGATGTCTTTCTTTCCGTCTTTCAAATCTTTCCAATTCTCATTTCTCCCACTTTCTTCACACTCTTTTTCATTCCTTAAGATGGTCGTCTCGTCTTCAACTCCCAACAACCTTTATTCCCTGGTGGAACCACCCCCAACCACTAACCCTTCCCTGGTGGAAACCACCGGCCCACGCAGAATAATACACCATCATCGAAGGAATTCACAACAGAAGTAAACAAGGAAGATTGGAGGCCTTTTCTGACAATCTTGTTATTGATTATTTATATTAATACTCAATTTCTATGACCATAATTTGTGTTAAACCATTGTGGGAGCCTCTTATTTCACTGTTCTTTGAAGAATTATGTTCTTGCCGGCCCACAATAAACTCCCGCCGCCTCTGCCTACAGCCACCAGGCCACCACCTGATGACATTAATTCCGCGCTAAAATACGTCCCCCCGCCCCCCCCCCACCCGCCCTCACCACAACACAAAAAATAAAGAACAAATGACGAAATGACTATGAAACCGGCCCTATGCTATTGTTCCGCAAACCTCTTCTGCAATTCCCAACAACAACTTAATTTAAGTCTTCTTTCCATTCTTTTTCTTTTTTCTTTTCCCCCTTTCCCATTTCTTTTTTTTATCTGCCCTTTTTGTCCTGTTTTCCCTTTTCTTCTTCTTTCCTGGGAATTTTTCCAGATAATTTTTAAAAATTTTGCAAAAGAATAATTCCTTTGCATAAAGGTGAGTAAGCTTTTTTAGATATAAAAATAATGTCCGTTACCAATTAGCCTTTTGAGTGTATTCTCCTAAGATTCTTGAAGAACGACGTGGTTTAAAGCAACAACTTGTAAATTTATCATTTCATAAATAATCAAATTCCTGTGTGACTTTTTTGACCAGTATTTGGGTTTCAAGAGAGGAACACGAGGAATATTTCTGATGCTCTGTTTCGATGTGGCAATAGAGGCAAAATTAATTGAACCGCAGTATCCAACCTAACGTTATACGTGTTATTCCTAAAAAATATTTTCTTGATCTATAGGAAAGCGTTTGGGATAGGCATCGATAGATAATAAGTTTGAATTCTAAAATTAGGAGTAATATTGGAGTAAATGGTAATTCGTTGGCGCTTTCTTGGTTCACAAAGCTACCTCACGGATAAGGCCTTACAGGACCGTGTCTATCTGTGGGACTTGAGAGTGAAATTGCGACTTTTTTTTTCCTGTGGAACCTTACGGAGTGGTCCACAGGGGAGATAAAAAAAACAGGAAATCACAAAAACACTGTCCACCCTGACGAGGTTTTTTGTATTTACGCTTGGGCCCGAATAACCTGGGTCTGTTTTGATTGATTTACATAAACAATATTTCTAAATTAAAATCTGAGAAAAGAACGGCAACACCACTGTTTTTAATTTTGCCGATGTATAAAGAGCCACTTATTTTTAATTAAGGGCAACAGAAAAACGGAATTTGGGTTGATGCTCGTCTCAAAAGCACTTATATGACCGTTATGAATCCTAAAGACATTGGTTTGATCAAAAATGTTTCTTTTTGCAACCTAAACCACCCATCGAAAACATAAATTTTATTATATGCCCAGTTGTTCTCTCCAGGGAGTCTACAAGGACAACTTTTCCCTGGGGACGGACTGGTTTGGGTTCACATTTTAGTTGTGGCAGTTATAAAATAATGATATTTTGCTTCTTGTGAAGGTTATTGGACAAATGTCTCGTCTTAATAAATATCTGGATTCTGATCTGGCGTTTATCCTTTGTATAAACGTTGAAATGGTCCTTGGTCATATTGAATATTGTGAAGGAGAAGAACAAGGAAATACATTATTTGCATTCCAAACAATTAAGGGAAATATATTAAATGAAAAGGAAAATTAAAAAACTTGCCCTATTTTGCCATATGCCCCCCCAGTCATTCTGTTTTTCATTCGGAATAATAGCCTCCAAGGGGCGGAGTCGTACAAAGACACCGTTCTGTCAGCCACTTGCAGGTGGTTTCAGAACGGCGCAATTTTTAAAGGCCGGGTATAAAATAAGTAGGGAGATATCATACTGATACATACCTTATATAAAGAAAACCGCTATTCTTGTCAATCCCGTAAAATTTTCATAAAAAACAAATCCTCTCATCCATATATTTATAACAACTTTTACAACAATCTTCTCAACAACTTTCACACTATCCGCGCTCATAATACTCGATATGTCAACGGAATTTATTGGTGGGTTGATCCCATATGGCATAATTAAGTAAAATCCAATATCATCAACTAACCATCTTTTTCTATATACCATCCCCATCTTCTATCCTGTAGAAAATCTTTGTTCGAATTTAAAAAAAAAATTTTTATATTTCCTGACCCTCCACAACATTTTTTGATCTCAACACATTCGTTAATTTTATTGTGTAAATAACGTTTCAAATGAAATGGTTGTCTCTTTTCTCTTATCAGCTATTTGACGAGAGCTGAATTTAACTTATTTACGGCTGAATACAGACGGGACTACTTCTAACTTCTAACGTTGCCCCCCCCCTCCTCCTTATCTAACCCTCCTTATTTACACCTGTTACTTAACTAACTTTCCACTAAACCGGACAATTATGAATGGATTCATGGTTAGCTCGTAGTAAAATTGTATATAATTTAAACGTTTACTGCACTACTGCTTAAACTACTCTACACTGTTCAATTCACTTTTAATCCCTCTCAAACCCAAACAACACAACTGTATATAAGGTGAAATACATCTGTCGTTCTTCTTGATTCTGTTTCTGTTCCTGGGAATACACTCATCCTATAATTTTTAATACTTTTAATTATTCCCGCTAAGGATTGACATTAGTACAATACTTCCCATGAAGTGTGTGAGTGTGTGTGTGTGGGCGGCACGGCGCGACGAGCGCACCACATAGTTCAAAATGATTTATATTGAATAAAGACTGCAAACTAGCAAATCCGTCCCACGGTTTCCATGGCAGCAACTCGGAAGCCTGACCGCACAGGCTTTTCTACAGGCCCATGTAGGCGTATTTCCTAGGTCACCTAATTAATTGTTTATTAATGATTCAACGTCCTTAAAAATAAATTAAAAACTGTTTACTACTATACGAATTGTACAATACTAGTTATATAAAATAGATTCCTTAATTTGTATATTATAAATAACTTTATAATGACTTAAATTACTGCTTAATTTTTACATTGTTTCTCTTTGTGTGTTTATGGGGGTTTTAAGGAGTTTTTAAGTTAGTTTGTACACTATTTCAATGTACCGAAAATTGGAAATAAATTTATGATTCAATTCAATTCAAATTCAATTCGCGGGGCGGGGCTTTTCCTTAAGTGATTTTTTATAATTACAAATGTAGTTTGAAAATTAATTTGGTTAAGGAATTTATCTAAAACACCACCATCATAATTTTGACAGAAACTTGGCTTAAACCCTAACAAAGTATCACTGATTGAAAACTGATGAGTTGCAAGAAAGAACATTGAATCCTCAAGAGACTTAAACAGCATGAACATGAGATAATGTGTCTGACCACTCTGTGGAATTTGTGTGTGAAAGCTGCATTGGGAAGATTGTAGCAACGAAGAATAATTTCGCGCTGTGTGCTTGGTAAATTCTATCGTACTAACCCTGATGGAGGTGGACCAGTAAAAACAAGACCATTGAAATAATCTGTTATAATACTCAACGTTATGCAAGGTGATTCAAAGTCCTTGGTGAAAATTGGTGTGATGTTAATATCAATTAGCCCTTGCTCAGAATCCCTAACAATGCATGTTTTGAAGATGATCTCTACTCTGCTACGGT
>NW_025787112.1:0-16300 GCF_021130785.1 Homalodisca vitripennis
TCTTTTCAAATTTTTAATCCAGCTGTTCTTTGTATGTTACAACATATATTTAATTTTTTTTTTTTTTTTTTTTTTTTTTTTTTTTTTGACTTTTAATTTATGTTACAATATCTGTTTATATACAAACAAAACCAATTAAAGTAAAAATTTGATGATAAAAATCTTAAAGGGACCATGGTTAATCAAAAGTTTCATTAACTCCTTAATTAACATTAACATTTAAGAGATTGTTCATCTTTAAAAATCGATCAGCTATAAGGTATTAAGAATAAAAAAAATATAAATTAGAATGGGTAATATCATGTCTTTTTTAAGCCGAAATTGGATTGGTCACTGTTGCGGTTTGTCCAGCAGATTAATAGCCAAGTAGTTAGGATGAGAGTTTAAATTTGTTTTGATACTTTGATTGGCAGAACTTTGGATATTTCTTTCAGTTAACAAAAGGGGATTATTCGTTGTTCTCTGTGAATTGAACTTCTATTTACGAAACAATTACCCATGGAGGCCCTGTATATATCTTCTCGGAGAACTTTAGATTGGAAGGCTGCCACACGAATACGCGTGTATAATTTCAATATTTGATTATGTAGAAGCCAGCAACTCCCCACAGTTGAATTCCCGTACCGTGCCAGGATGTGGCTTTAGAACAGTCCTGTGTACAACAATCCAGTTTGCATTTCTATTGTATAGAATGGGATTTGTTCCCAAATAAGCCAATTTAGTTTTTGAGAGATTTTGAATTTAATTGGGAGCCTTTTGTTTCCATATGTCTAGAGTTGGTTAGGTTTCCAAGGTCAGCTTCCTATCGAGATTGTACACCCAGATTACTTTAGCATTCATTTCTTTGGAGGAATTTGTATATGTTGTTTAAAATAACACTAGGTGGACAGCGTATTATGTCATGTTCGTTTAGTTAATGTTTACCCATGTGAGAGTGCCTAAGTTTCAACGTAAATTACTGGTGAACGTGATACAGATGTTTTAGTTTCATTCACTTTTTAATTCTCCAAGTTTTAAGCCCAAACTGTGATGAAGAATATAAGCTTAGTTTTTGTAGAATTTTGTGGACGCTTACAACATGGTTGGGAGTGGGATGCCACACATATATTAATGCGACAAAAAAATATATTTATATCATAAATGTTCTTTACACTTATAGTTTTAAAGCATAGAGTTAAGCTTAAGAGAGAAACGACAAATGTTTGTTTAATACTGTTTCTGCAATCATTTTTAATATTATTCAATAAATGAAATGTTTTGTGTGTTTGTCCTTTATTAGATACTCAGGAAACTAATTGGGACCGATCACTATGAAAAATTTGTATTTTTCTATGTAGAAAGGTTTATACCGCCAAGGCGCCCATTTGATTGTAACTAAACCACCAAGGCTGTACCTGCAAGATATAAAAAGTTAATCAAAGCGCCGTGCACATTATAAACTGCAATTAACAACACAGAGTAGTTACGTATATTAAATATATCCTAAACGACTATTTGAAGGCAAAGAAAATATACGGGCAAAGCTTAAGAGGACACGTGCGAAAGAAAACCGCGGGAGAAAACAGCTATAGGTCTGTAGTTCCCTATATTATATAGTTTTATTTTATATATATTTATATCTTTTAAAAATGAAAACTGTTTTCGTGTGTACCAGGCATCACTCACAAAACGGCTGGATCGGTCTTTTCGCCTATTTGCTTTTTTTTTCTTAACATCTTTGTGTGCGTTCTTTGATCTGTAGAAGGTTATTAGGATACTTTTTATCCCCTTTCCCAGATTTCAGGATTCCGCCCACACTGGTACTACAGAAGAAAGATAGCAATCCTGGGGCGGATCCAACCCCCGTTAAGAAATTGCATTTGCAGGCAAACATATGTTATTAAAGTGAAAGATGTCTTTTCAAATTTTTAATCGGACCAAAAACAGTTTTACTGAAGTTAAGTGTTTTCTAAGTCCGCTATTTTCTATCGGAATTGTTTGTTCAAAAGTTTTTATTTAAGTGTTTTTAATTATTGTTTTTAACTTTTTACCGTATGTTTAGATTTGTATTTAGTTTGAATTTGAATTCACCAAGATTCGTTCACACAAGAATATTTGATGTTCAATTTCAAATATTTTGTTAAACAAAGGCTTAATCATAAAATGTTTTTAAACTCCTACTCCTACTCGCTATCGACAAGCCAGCCAGGCTAATGAGAATTGTTCCCGCCTCGGATCAAAGTTCGACGTTTAGACATGAAGGATGAAATGCTAACTGTTCCTCTTCCACGATAACAACAACGACCTTCGTTGAATCCAAAAAAGCGACATATTACTTAAAACTGCAAAATAAAAGAAATATGCTTCTCCACCTCCTAAGAAGTACTACCTCGATACTAGGGCGTGAGTGAGATTCTCTGCCCAATCAAAAAAAACCTGATTTTCAAGAATACTTGATCGGACCTTAAACCCATACCAATGTTGCAGATCATTAGCTACTGTCTTTCCCCTTCCTCACAACAAGGACATGGAAATGGAACAAGGATCTCGCGCTTCCGTATCTGATGATGTTTTTTTTTGTTAAATAAAAAATTTTATTTTTCTAAAGAAAAAAATAAATCACGATCTTAAGATAACCCACCAATATTTTTGCGTGACGTTAAAATTAAAACCACCAAGAGAGTCTGAATAATAAAAGATATTAAGTGTAATGTTAATATCAAGTTTCAACAACTTGAAATCAAAAGCTAAAATCGATCCAAAATAAACCTAAACATGAAATAAAGAATGACGTACAGGAAACTAACTAAGCTTTTATGAAACAAATACAAGGTAAAGTTTTTTCACGTTTTAAACCTTCTTTCCCAGGACCAAAAAACCTTGAAGTGATCTGGATTCGTAAGTTGTTCCCTACTTCTCTAACTGACGAAGAAATCAATCAAGAGTTATGTGACATGTGGTTAACCGACCATTAATGAGTATCAAGATTGTTCAAACATAAAACAAAAGTTCCAATGCCACCTCTGTTTTGTAGAGCTGGAGAATTCGGAAAGTGGTATGTCATCGTGATATTAATGTTGGGTTTTTTTTGGATGAACCTTGAACAATTATTTCACGCCATAGTTAAAGTGGAAAAATTTTTTTTTTTTAGTAAAAAAGGAAGTCAAAAAAAAAAAAAAAAAAAAAAACATACCCACAGTGTCTGAGATGCCAAGACTGTTGGTCACACAAAAAAAAATTCTGCAAACTTGGGCACCCGCTGACCAGCGTCCGGGATGTGTTTGTGCGGTTGCTCGGGATCCCCATCTCTATGTTTCAGGACTTGGGCCCCTCCGCGTCAGTAAAGAAAACAAACCATGTGTGTGTTTTAACTGCGGCGAGGAAACATACTTTCAATATTACAGGAGTGGTGTAAATACTACCAGGGCATCACAAGGCAGAAATTGATCCGGTCGCATAGAGAAATCCTCCATAGGGAAACGACCAAGAATCTCGTCCACAAGTTGACAACGGCACGACCCGAAAACTCAACGAATCCTAGGGAAAGACTCAATCAAAATCATCTCCACCTCGCAATCTCCGTTGAATATGAACTCCCCCAGCTATGCTGAGGTGGCTCATCCGTCGTACATTCCTTCAACTGCAAAACTCCGTAGAGGGATCCACAAATCTTTGGAAGCAGGTAAACATCTCAGGGTCTTTGACGAAATAATAAGCAATGTAGGATAAAAATACTCATACCCCAGTTGGGAAAAAGGTTATTCAGCAGGTTATTGCTTCTTTCTTTAAAAAATGCACCGTGGACTAACAATCTCAGGCCCCATACTCTCTTTAAAAAACTCTAATTGTTTCTCAATTGAAATGCCAATGGCTTGAAAGACAAATAACATCTCTTTTAAGATTTCCTAGTAAGACATAATATAGATGTTGCATGTGTCACTGAAACTCACTTACTGGCCCCAATGATAAAATTTAATAATAAGTGGACTATTCTATTTACAGACAGGACCGGAGTGGGCTACTCATGCCTCTAACGGGGGGTGTCGCAATTTTGATCAAAAGAAACATAAAACACCACGAATTTCTTGCTCCCCAGTTACCAAAGTTTAGAAGCTGTTTCCATAAAAATATTTTTACAAAATGGACTCAAACTTTCATTAGTATCAGCATACTTACCTACCTAACAAAACGTTTTGTTGATGAAGCTTTTTAATAGGATTCTCTTATAATAATAGTCCTACTTTTTTAATGGGAGATCTAAACAGTAAAAACACTTTATGGGGATGTCGGCACTAATAACCCAAAGGGTAATCAATTGAAATGACTACTTGATGCGTACAACTATTTAATATAAATCTGCTCCTGTAGAACCCACATTTTATCCGTGGCAGAGAAAACCAGCAACCTGACATATTAGATATTGTTTTGTTTAATAAATTTCAATGAAAACGATAGCCTTCAGCAAACCTTATGCGAGTTAACGTCTGACCACTTACCAGATAATGGTAACTTTTTCAATTAAACCCGATTTTACCAATCCTCCATTGAAAACTAATAAATGGTAAAGTTGACTGGGCTGTATTTCATAACGAATTAGAAACTAATATTATCTTGCCGAATTGTTTACAGTCTTTCGAAGATATTGACAACTGTGTACTACAATTCACTGAGCTGATTAAAAATTCGGTTAAAAAAGCAGTCGCAAAACAATCACAAACCATGTTTTGTCCTAATCGCATCCTCCGCAAAGAAATTCTTAATTTAATTAAAGAAAAACATGTTTTTAGGAGACGGTGGCAGAGACACAGGCAATCCAGAAGATCGCATGCAGCTTAACAGGCTCATCAGGAAAATAAAATCAGAATTAGATATATTTTCCAAAAATTAATGACTATCAGATATTTTTGAGTGAAATAAACCCAGGCGATAGTTCAATGTGGCTGGCAACCAAAAGAATTCTCAGATCGCCTTCTACGAATCCCTCCCCTCAAACAAGGGCCAGGAGGACGTACCAGAGTGACTCTGAAAAATGTTGAGGTTTTTGCGAATTATTTAGAAAATGCTCTTTTCCCCTAACCCCTACAGTTAATTTGTGCAAAATGAAGATGAAGTCAACAGGTTTTTAAATAGAACACAATCTTATCTGCTGAAGCTTTCCCACGCAGTATATCTCAACATACTCTGAAATTAGAAATGTTATCCAATACCTACCGTTGAGGGAAGCGCCTGGGTATGACTTGATAAACAACTTAATATTAAAGGAACTCCCGCCACAAAAGCCCATAAGCTATTAAAAACTTTATTTAATGCATTTTGCCTACACGTTGGTTACTTTCCTAAATCCTGGAAACACATGCTGAAGTTATTGTTATCCACAAGCCCGGTAAGCACTGTTAGAAATCCCTCTAGTTAACAGACCCATCAGCCTAACTACGCACTCTGGCAAAAGTATTTGAAAAGCTAATACAGAAGGGAGACTATGCAGATTCATTGCAGGATGCTCAATGTATTCCTCACCCACCAATTCGGTTTTAGGGCAAAAACATTCTACTAGCGCAGAAACTTGCGAGGTTAACACAAACAATAGTTGCAAGGGTTTGAAAATAAAAGACACTCTGCTGCTTTGTTTCTGGATGTTGCTCAGAAAGCCTTTGACAATAGTATGGCCACATAGGCCTTCTGTATAAGCTATTTCAAACTGGTAACTTCCAAATTACTTTGCAAAACATCTTCGAATCATTTTTAGAAAAACCTGGAACTTTTTCATGTAAAAAAATAAATTCTACTTTCATTCCACTGTTTCGACAGATCCGGGCTGGTGTGCCACACGAGGCTCAATTTGTTAGGACCTATCCCTGTTTAATATTGTTTCCATGCATGACCTACTCCATGTCCAGCTCATTCTACGCTTGCTTCCTTTTCGTCTGATGACACTGTCCGCTTGATTTCCCAACATCAAGGGACATTGACACATGCCAGTTTGAATCATGCTTCAGGACTGATACAGTCTCATACTGTTGGATTGGTTCGTTAATTGGAAAAATTAGCGCACTTAACCCTCTAAAATCGTGAAGCGAAAAATATTTTTCCGCTACAGAAAAATTTCCACATCCTTAAGGAATATAGAAATTCAAGATAACACTCCATTACCTATGGAATGCGACAAATGACAAGAACTGTTAAAAATATTTGGGTGTCTTATTAGACTACCTCTAAACTGTTCACTTATAAAAACAAGCACATAAATTCAAACAATTAAATCAAGGCCAAAACACAAGATTGGCCACAAAATGTACCCAATTCATCAATAGAAGATCATCGTCTTAAACTTAAATGCGCTCTTTTATAATCTACCTAAGGAAACTAATTCAGGACCCCTCTTAACATTATGCTTTGTTCCAGTTTGGGGTCCTTGCCTCCATAAATTCAAAAATGAACAACACTTCATAGTATTCTCAAAACAAGTTTTATGAGATGAGAATAGCATTACAAAAAAAAAAAATTATGTATATTACCACTCCATGGTTTGTTAGAAATCCCGAGACAGATTCCATAAATGAAATTAGAAATATCCGACCATCTGTATGACTACATTTCCGAAAAACTAAGTGCTACATTTCTAGAAACTCTGGACCAATCAACAGGTGCTGAGCGTCCATTTTTAACATTGGCCAAAGAAGCTGTCAACAGGAAGACTTGCGAAAGTCACGGGGGGTCTTAGTTCAAGCGACATTTTATTATAATTTAGAAAACTTAACATTGTTTGAGTCAAGTTACTATATTTTATTATTTATTTTCTGTTAACGTGTATTATGATTATATGCGGTGTCCTCCAATGGAGGCAACCCCCCCACCCCCACTAATGTATAATATTTCTATGATTCTTCTGTTCTCTATGATTCAGAAACTTCTGTGTATACATTATTTACTTGTAGTAAAGTAATTGAACCAGAAATAAAGCTTTTGAAAAAAAAAAAAAAAAAAATATTTTTAATCAGCTGTTCTTTGTGAAAACTATATAATAGCGACAAAATAAATTATATTTATATATAATTTAATTACTACCACTTATACAGTTTTTAAAGCAATAGAGTAAGCTTTAAGAAGCAAAACGACAAAATTTTGTTTAGAACTGTTTCTGAAATCACTGTTAAAACATATGACTTTTACTATCTTTCCAGATGAATACAATTCAAATTTGAGACGTAAAAATATCACCTTATAACTGCAATATTTATTTAATATTAAAACCATGACTCAATAGCTTGATCAGAAGAGCAAATGCCAGATATCATAATTTACTATCTTACGTTGGCTACAAATATTAAAGACATGTTATAAAATCAAACCATTAGTTGTTTTTTTTTTTTTGACAGTAAGTAGTTCAGGAAATGTGGTACATACCTTCATAATGCGCCCAAGAAGCTCACGAAGGATACGACTATCAATTTATCCTCAGCACTAGATGTTTAGAATGTGATAAGAAAATGAATAAGTGAATTATAGTGTTCCCACCCCCCCCCCCCCCCCCTCCTGTTTTCAACGTGGAAAATTGCGTGCGAAAGCCGCGGGAAAACTTATTAGAAATGCGCAGCGAAGCGCGCCGGTGTCCGCTAGTCTTCCATATAACATCCAACAGGACTAATGCTGCACAGTCATTTAAGAAGGGGTCTCAATCTCACAAGCTACTTGAACATCATTTCTAAACACCTATACGAAAGAGCATTTTCTACAAGGGCATTTCATCCCCCAAGTTAAAACAATTATTCTTACATCTTATGTATACTCTTTTATTTTATGTAACTACTAACTCCTTTGGGATATCGGCATTAAAGTGTAGTGACTTGTTACTCCTCAGATCACCTGCGTTACACTAAGGTGTGTCCTAGGCTATTCTCTATGCATCAAATTGATTTTATTTACTGTGGCCATGTTCTTGTCTCCTCAAGTCTCGGCGGAACTATACTCTAGTGGCCGCTCGCTGTTACTTTGAGGACTCGAGACTCAAAAATTCCGAAAAAAAAAAAAAAACAAATAAAAAACTTAAAATAAATTCATCATATATACTTAAATACAACATATTACTTGGTTAATTTGTAAAAACAAATAATAAATAAATTCAATTTAAAACTACTCAACTACTATCTTTTATTAATTTATTTTGACCATTTCCATTTTAATAATTTAGTAATTTTTGAAAGAGCCAAAGGTCAAATATTGCCTTTTAAAATCTGAGTAAAATTGATTGTTCATGACTATGCAAGTCACCGGAAGTGGGTGTTCATCAAAGAAACACAGCCGGACCACTATGTGTGGTCCTAGCATGCTAAGAGGACATAACCACCCCATTTGAGACTCCCATCCGAGCCTAGAGCGGGAAGATAAGTTTTGTGCCACATTAGTGACCTTATCCGATTTGCTCAAAGGGGTTAACAGGTTATGTAATTGTTGCTATTTGCACGATTTTCTTACAGCTTTGTGTCATCCAATAAAGAATTTAATTCATTGAATTCATCATTATAATCTACTTTTATTTTAAAAAGAAATAAATGTGTGTATTGAAATTCTACATGAAATGTTAAATAATTGTAACACCCCACCGTTTTCTTGTTTATAAACAAACTTTATTGATTAGATTGAAATAAAAAAAATTTAAAAATGGACATTAACTTTATATTAAAACTTTGTTATATAGGGCAATTGTTAGCTACCACCTAGTGCATTCATAAAGCCATTTGCTTTTAACAAACGATGGGGAAATACAGTAAGTGTAAAAACTCATGTTAATAAACTTCAAATCATGAATGATTTTTCCACTGTACAAAGTTAGATGTTAGTACCTGAAATGTAAATGCCATTGTTAACAAAATACAAATTATACTCATTAGGACACATAATTGTTCATAAATTGTTATATTTAAGTTTTAGAATTTACCATAACAAATTAATATTGAATGACTAAATTATAAACAATTAATTATCTACTAATTAGCATGATAATCCATATCACAAGGTTTAGCAGGGTTATCCTGGAGTGGCAAGGGTAGTTGGATATGGTCTAGTCCACTGTAAAGGAGATGACTGTTGGAGTTTGGTTAGGGGTTTCCTTAACCAAGTAAAAGCGTTGTATGCTAGGACTAAACACATATATAGGAGCCCCCCCTGCCTTTAGCTTTGGACTTGGAGGGGCGTGTTTTATAGAGGTGGCGCTTCCGTCCCCTCCTTTCGCAGATGATATGGACTGGAGATTTAATGAGCCTTCTCAATTTCTTTCCTCATGGATCTTGTCGATAGGATCCCCCTACTCCCAGCCTTAACCTCCATTCAGAATAGTCCTGTTCACCTCTAGGAAGGCAGCACAAAGGAGTCCTTTTAGGACTAGAGGGTGCAGTTATCAATAAGCTTCTTGTCCTAAGAGAACAAAAAATAAATGAGCTTAACCTATTCTTAAGGTTTCCTTTTTGCACATACATCCCCCCGGAAAAAAAGAAATTAAGTTTTCAAAACCCATTAAAAACAACATTTACTGTTTGTATTTTTTAATTACACTAAACAATGGCAAATGCATTGAAATTCCTATTATACTACAATTATAATAGTCTAAAACATTTTTGAGCACCTTATCAGACCATTACAAAAATAAAGCTTGCTTATTCTACTAGACAACTGTACTTAAAAGCAGAGAAACTGCTGAATTGAGAGAAGTTAGAGTAGAGTTTAGAAGTTTGCTTGAATATTCTTGACAATTGGGACCAAAAAGATCTTCAGGTTTATTAATGAGGAAAAATTCTGTTCAATATGAGAAGTTTAGGACTGATAAACACTGGAATGACTTTATCCAACCAATGCAGTTTCGTCTGAGCATGGGAGAATTTACAGATAGTGCATATCCACTATCAAGGGCCAGTATTTCGTGAATGTATTTTATGTATAGGTCTCTCTTCAGGAATGACTTTGATCCTCTAAGATCCTGTAACAAATACCAAGCAGGAAAAAGAATAATCTTCTTTTTTTAGAGAATATTAGTTTTGATTGAATTGCTTTAACGAGCGAGAAGGATAGACCCATTAAAGGTAGTTCTCAAAAATCTGTATTGAGTGTAGGTGGCATTGATACACTAGATTGTGCAGACCCAATCTATATTTTATTTAAAGTAATTCGGGGTGTAATGAGAAGACTTCCCATTAAAGAGCAGCTCAAAATTGTAAGGGCACAATACTCAAAACTCAAGAGAGCTGGGTGATTGCACATACTCATAGGCGAGAGGTATGTCCATTCGCTCCTTACAAACAAGGACGTATCAAACGCTGGTGAAAATGTAAGTACCAATTTATTACCATTTGTCATTCCAGTATGTCATTTATAATGCAGGCAGACTACATAACTGCATCAGGAAACACCATTAGACAGAAGCTTCTCTGGAATTACCAGGGGGAGATAGAATATTGCTTAGATTTAAAAATCACCAAGCACTGAGTGATGAAAATTAATCCTTTCGCATGCTGCCAAAAGGAAATTCCTCCTAAGGCATACACAAAAAACAGGTTTTGACAATCGTATTCACAGAGCGAAGATCTTGGCATGAGACATAGCATAAGGCATATTAAAATTACAGTTTTCACCTCCAAAAAAGGGCCCCCATCCTCAGCACCCAGGTAAATTTTGTAAACTTCAGCATCCAGGCGAACAACCACTATTTAACCCATCTTTTCCAAGCTTCTTGTTACGTAGCGGGGAGTTTATCTGTCACACTATGATAAAATTCTTGACGGTTGTTATAGCACCTCGCCACACAGCTGATTTTTCTTGTTTCCAACTTCTATTCTAAGAGTAATATTCAAAAGTTTCTTAGCTTAAAAATGGTGCGGCGGTCGTATAAGAATAGTTTGATCATCTTTAAGATAGCGAGCCGTAAACGCTTCTACCGCGTGGAACAACTCTCTATAACATTTATTCATCTTTTTCCCGAGCAAAAAACATCACCCATTGCGAGATTGTGGTTCTTACTCTGCCAGTCAGTTGAACCTTATCTGATCACATGTCTAGTAATTCAAGGCGCCTTACTGTAATTCAATTATTAAACAACGAAGGAGTTAAACTTAATTTTCTATTTCTTTATGATATCGAAATTCAAAGGGCTTTTTTTTCTTTCTCCAGTTGATTTTTAGAATATGATTTTCCTATGCCACAATTCAACAGAGAGCAAGGTTTCACCCAAAGACACTGCACTTCCTTGAAAGCTCGCTCTAATTATCCATCATTTACTGACCCAAATCGATGGAACCCTTAATTACCAACCAAGAGCCTCATCTTTTTCTCTATACTTCCGAAATCTCTGTGTTTCAACAAAACTTTTTAAAAGTCTAAGGTTCACACTGATATAGAGCTTTATCTTGGATTTACTTGCTGTCTATTTTATCTTCATTAGAGACACAGGCTGATGAAATCTATACCTTAAGGAGCAATCTATGGTAACAATTAAGTTTGTCAATCTCAGAAAACCCAGCCGTAGCCAAATAGAAACAGAGACATCAAGTAATAGCAGAAACTAGTTTACAAATCAACGTCTTGAATCATTGTCTTTTTAACTGTGGTGTCAGCTGCTATCTTTTGCTGATAATCTGGCTTACGTAAAATCAGTACACCCAACGGTTGTGGAAACCAATCTATTGCCCAGGGCACTATCACACTGAATATCCCTCTCCTGAATTTAAAAACCACTCATACAAAAAGTTTTACAAGCTTGTAATTTGCACTGGTAGTCATTATGATTGATACAATGATGAGGGGTGGTGGGTTTATTAAATATGGCGCATAGGAATGCTGTTTTTATAGCAATATTAAAACCGGGTTGTTTTAGGAAGTGTTTGGGTGGATAACAAAAAATAAAGATTACCCTTATTATTACACACACTATACAACAAATAAATAAAAATATTATTTAAACCAAACTAATTGGATCAACTTACCTAAGACAAATACAGCCAACGTTAACAACAACAAAGGTTAATAAACTCTATAATTATGATAATCAAACAATAGGACGGGAACAATAGCGTTTAGTTTAATCTACTATATTAGTGTGACAGCTTATTCCGAAGGCGGGAAGGGTCGATCCAGAACGGACTTCGTAGAGTTTTCACCAAGCAAAGCTTTTTTTTTTTTTTTTTTTTTACAAAAGCCTTTATTTCTGGTTCAATTACTACAGAGTAAATTAAAGTTATACACAGAATGCTAGTTGAATCATAGAGAACAGAAGAACATAGACAATATTCTAACCATTAGATGGGTTTGTCTCCAATGGAGAGACACCCTATAAATACATAATACAGTTAAACTAGAAAATAAAATAATAAAATTAGTACTCTGACAAACAATGTTAAGTTTCTAAATATTATAATAAAAATGTCTTGAAACAAGACGTGCACTTTCAGTCTTGCGTTTGACAGTTTCTTTGGCCAATGTTTAAAAATTGGGACTGCACCTGTTGATCTGGGTCCAAGTAGTTTCCTAGAAATGTGAGGCACTTAGTTTTCGGATGTAGTCACAGATGGTCGGATATATTCTAATTCATTATGAATCTGTCGGTTTTCTAACAAACCATGGAGAATTTGTTTGCTATTACTCAAAAACTTGTTTTTTCTTGGAATACTTGAAGTTCTTGTTCATTTTTGATTTATGGCAGTGCAACATGGGATAGGGCGTTAAGGGCTAAAAGGACCCCAAACTGGACAAGCATAAGTTAAGAGGGGTCTGAATATTTCCCTTGCGGTAGATCATAAAACGAGGAGCGAGCATTTAAGTTTAAGAGATGATTCTTCTATTGATATATTGGGTTACACTTTGTGCCAATCTTGTGTTTGCTTGATTTAATTTTGAATTTAGTGTGCTGTTTTATAAGTAAGTTCTTTTTTAGAGTCTAATAAGAATCACCCAAATTAATTTACAACAGTTCTGTCATTTTCATTCCATGGTATGAATGTATTACTCTTGAATTTCTATAAGTTCCTTAAGTGGGCATTGAATTTTCTTAGCGAAAAATAATGTTTCGCTTTCAACAGTTTTAGAGGGAGTTAAGAGGCGATATTTCCAAGATTAACGAACCAATTCCAACAGCTAAGGTCCATGCGAAATCAGTCTGAAGCAATGTCAAACCTGCTGTGTCCCAATGTCTTGATGTTGGGAAATCCAAGGCAGTGATCATCAGCGAAAAGAGCAAGCGTAGAATGAGTCTGAGAATGGGTGTAGGTTCATGCATGGAACATATTAAACAGGGAATAGATCCTAAAATTGAGCCTTTGGGTTGGCACACCAGGCCCGGATCTGCTCGAATCAGTGGAATATGAGGTTAGAATTTTAATTATTTTAACTGTATAAAAGCGATCCGGTTATTTTCTAAAAAAATGATTCGAGTGCATGTTTTGCACAGTAATTTGGAAGTCCCAGTTTTGCGAAATAGCTTATACAGAAGGCCTTCTTGTGCCATACTTTTCGTCAAAGGCGCTGAGCAACACATACCAGAAAAGACAAAGCAGCAGAGTGTCCCTTTTTATTCTTTCAAAATCCCTTGCCAACTATTGTTTTGTGTTAACCTCGCAAGTTTGCTGCGTAGTTAGAATGAGTTTTGCCCTAAAAACACGAATCTGGAGTGGGGGTGAGGCATATACATTTGAGCAATCATTCAAATTGAATCCTTGCATAAGTCCTTCTTCGTGTACTTAGCTTTTCAAATTACTTCTATTGAGGCCAGTACGTGGGAGTAGTAGGCTGAAGTGGGTCTGTCTAACTAGATGAGAGGATTTCTAACGAGGCCTTTAACCGGGGCTTGTCGGAATAACAATATATCTTCAGCATGTGTTCCAGGTATTTTAGGAAAATTGTAACCAACGTGTAGGCATGCATTAAATAAAAGTTTTTAAATAGCTGATAGGGCTTGATTGGCGGGAGTTCCTTTAATATTTAAAGTCATTTGTTATCACAAGTTCAATGACCCAGGAGCCTTTCCCCCTCAACGGTAGGTAGTTGCGGATAAACATTTCTAATTTCAGACTGTTGAGATCATACTGAGTGGGAAGCTCAGCAGATAAGATTGTGCTATTTAAAAAACCTGTTGACCTCTCATCTCTTCAGTTTTGCAAATTATAGCAGTAGGGGTTAGGGGATAAAAGGCAATTTTTCAAAATAAAATCTCAGCACAAAAACCTCACATTCTTTTTCAGAGTCACTCTGAGGGTTTACGTCTCCTGGCCATTGTTGAAAGTAGGGAGGGATACGTTAAGTAAGGCGTTTTCTGGAGAGAATTTCCTTTTTGGTTTGCCAGCCACATTCTGAACTATCGCCTGGGGTTTTATTTCCACTCAAATATTTCCCCTGAATAGTCATTTAATTTTTGAGAAAATAGTCTAATTCTGATTGTTATTTTCCTGATTCGAGCCCTGTTAAGGAGCTGCAATTGCGATCTCTGCTGGATGCCTGTGTCTCTGCCACCTGAGTCTCCTTAAAAAACAAATGTTTTTTATCTTTAATTAAATATTAAAGAATTCTTTGCGGAGGGCGATTAGGGACAAAACATGGTTTCATGTCGAATGTTTTTTGCGACTTGCGCTTTTTTAACCCGAATTTTTAATCCAGTCTCAGTGAATTTTAGTACACAGTATGCTCAATATCTTCGAAAAGACTGTGTATAACAATTTCGGCAAGATTAATAATTAGTTTCTAATTCGTTACTGAAATACAGCCCAGTCAAACTTTACCCATTTATTAGTTTTTCAATGGAGGATTTGATAAAAATCGGGTTTTTAATTGAAAAAACAAGTTACAATTACTGGTAAGTGGTTCAGAACGTTAAACCTTCGACCATTAATGGTTTATGCTTGAATTATCGAGGTTCATTGAAATTTATTCTAAAACAAAATCAATATCTAATATGTCAAGGTTTGGCGTAGGAGTTTTTTCTCTGCCATCGGATATAAAATGTTGGATGTTCTACAGGGAGCAGATATTATTAAATAGTTGTTACGCGATCAAGGTAGTCATATTCAATTTATTACCCTTTGTGTGGTTATGGTTATTAGCGTCTCTGCGACACTGCCTCCATAAAGTCTGTTTTTTAAAACTGTTTTAGATTCTCCCATTAAACAATAGTAGGGGAAACTATATATTATAGAGTAATTTCCCTATTAAAATCTTCATCAACAAAAACGTTTTGTTCAGGAAGAGTAAGTCAGTGCTGATTACTCTAATGAAAAGTTGAGAGCTCCATTTCTTGAGTAAAAATATTTTTATGGAAAAACAGGCTTCTAAACTTTGTAACTGTGGGAGCAAGAAAATTCGTTGGTGTTTTATGACTTCTTCTTTCTTGATACAAAATTAGCGACACACCCGCCCCAGAGTGCATTGAGGAGCAGCCACTCTGGTCCTGTCCTGTAAATAGAAATAGCCACTTATTCTTTAATATTTTTTAATTCATTGGGCAGTAAGTGAGTTTCAGTGACACATGCAACATCTATATTTATGTTACCTCTTAAACTTAAAAGGAAAAAAAAAAAAAAAAAACAATCTGTAAAGGAGATGTCTTTTTGATCTTTCCAAGCCATTGGCATTCCAATTGAGAACAATTAAGAGTTTTTTAAAGAGAGTTGGGGCCTGATTGATTAGTCACGTAGACGGCGTCATTTTTAAAAACGAAAGAAGCAATAACCTGGCTGAATAACCTTTTTCAAACTGCGGGGTATGAGTAATTTTTACTAAAACCATTAGCTTTATTATTTCGTTCAAGACCCTGAGATGTTTTTAACCTAGCTTCCAGACAGATTGTGGATCCTCTTACAGGAGTTATGACAGTCTTAGAAAGGAATTAGTACAGATATGTAAAGGACTCATATCTATGCACAATCCTTCGATAGCAGAACGAACCTATCCAGGGATATAGAGAGTGTGGAACGGATATGAGAGGAATGAACCTTGATCAGTCGTTCGGTTACGTAGCTCCTCCCGTGTCCGTGGGTACGTAGCTGTGTTCAATGGGGCGGATCGTGACAGGCGGAAGAGAAAGAATTCGGGGCAGAAGCCGTGCAGTACCGATAAATTCCGAACAATTCCTGACAAAACCCTGTACAGGCGGCTGATAGCGGACCTCAGTTCGGAACGGTTCTGATTACTTTGATCTTACGAATTAATGAGTCGTTTTATATCCGAATTAATGAGGTCGTTTTATATCCGAATTAATGAGGTCGTTTTATATCGAAACATATCTGCAAAAAATAGAAATTATATCGATTTAATTTATATTTAATATTGATACTTTCTTTATAACTCCAAA
>NW_025787113.1:0-16430 GCF_021130785.1 Homalodisca vitripennis
AATTATTTTTTGGGTTAGTTATTTAACGAAGAAGGATAAATTGCAATCACAAAACGTATGTTTCTTTTTTTTGCTTCACAAAAAGGGGAAATTTCCCCCGAAAAATCCGTTTTTCCCTTAAAAACCCTTCCGCGTCAAAAAAAATTCAAAACATTTCTGTGTGCTTTTATCAAGATACTTTTTATTTTTAAAAATTACCCAGTTTAAAATAAATTAGGAAAAATTACCTTTTTACCAGTTTTAAAAAAGGTAAGTTTAAAATACTCGTGTCATTTAAAATAATTGATCCCAAATCCAAAACAACAAATCCATCTGCAATTTTTTTTAGATAAATCCCAAAAAATGATTGCTTTTTCACATCCAAACTTTTTTGATTTTTTTTTTAAAAAAAAGGTTTAAAAAAATTAGTTAGAGTATTTTAAAATTGCTCAAAAATGGTACAAATGTTATAAATGTACTGCAGCCGATTACAAATTATGGCATAGTTGTTTTGGAACAGAAACTATGATTTAGCTGCTTTTGGCAATTACTCTCCGCATTTTGCTTTTTAACTTTGGTTCCAAAACCAGTTAAATTGCGTTTACATTTCCCCAAAATAAGTTTAAAAAAACAGAACACCTTAGATTATTAATTCCTTTTTTCTCAAAACATTGTAGCCTATTATTGTTAGGTAAAGTTAGGTTTTAGGATTAAATGAACACAATCGTATTCATTTTTCATACTAAAACCATGAATTTATTTATCTACAGAGTTTCACAAAATAAATGTGTCGTTTATTAAACATATTTTTCACTCAATATAGGTCACTCACTCTTCATTTATTTCAAACTCATCATCCATCATCTTTCTTCGCCTTGATTGCGTGGTAGGTAGCTGGAATAAGTCCTTGAAAAACTTCAAACTTTGGCTCCCGTTTCAGTTTCATTTCCCATCGTGGAGATTTAGCATGATTTCAACATCATTGTTTTTTTACTTGTTTCACTGGGTGTCCTTCTTGTATCCCTCTCAAAACTGCCTTGTCAAAATTTTTCCCCCTTTTCATTATGACTTACTCTCTCGCGATTTCAACTACCTAGTTTGCTTTCCTTGTACCAGGATGGAGTTTTGGATTACTTTTACTTCTTGAAAAGAATAAATTTCTTGGCCTTTTGAAATTTGAAAATGAGAAATTGTCCTGGTTATTTTAGAACAGCATCGGTTAGAGTTTTCCAAACACTTCTAGAGGGCCAAATCCGTCCCAAGTTCACAACAGTACAGTGCTTTTCAATTTTTCAGTGTACTCATTGGGCTTGTTGCTTACTACTCAGATCTTGAAATTTCCCTTTCAAGTACTCCAAACACTTCTCAGGGGAAATGCAAGCATGGCGCAATACGGAAAGAGTAGTATAGTACAACTTTTGTAACCTGTTTAGGTGCATGTCCCTTTCAGGAGCCAATGAGCAATCATACCGTACCAACAGTTGTGTTATGTTTTGGCCACCACAGCCGTCAGAGAAAAGTTTGACTGTGGTGATCATTTTTCCATGTTAGCGCTCATTGTTAACCTGTGGGTAAACCAGCAGATGCATTTCGACTGGACCCTTCTTGCATACTGGTTTTCAGTCCAGAGGTAAGAAAAGGTTGTTTTCTGATTTCACGAGGATCTTTAGAATTGTCCCTTACAAATCACAAAATTAATATAGATATAGCTGGCGCTTATAGTATGCGAGAGGCTCGGTCCGGTATTTTAGGAAGGACAAGATTTTTCTGACAAATCATAGCTCAGATAAAGCTCTTTATCATTTATATTTCTTGACAACAGTTTGTCGAATTTGTCTGTCACGGCCTTTGTGTGGGCTTTTAGGTTTTTAGACTTTAGTGGTTTCACGCTTGCCTGCAATTCTTTTTGCTGTGGTAGTTCACACTTCTCCAGCCTTGTGCAGGGTTGAACCCTTATCAGTGTGTCGGAGCGTCCACAAACCAATGTTAATGTTTCTCAGAAAAAACCAGCCTGAAAAATTCATACTCCCACTTTACTTCTTCAGGTTGGATGCTGCTCAATATACATTTTCCACATTTTTGTAATGTTAAGCTCATTGGAAGGGTATTGCCTATGCTTGTTTTTCGCTTGCAATAGTGCTTTTGTACTGGAATATATTTTTTAATAAAAGATTTGATGCTGTCTTTTCTTTATATTATATTTATTCAACTTGGCGTGCTCCTCCACGAGTTTTTCTTCCAAAAGGTACGACGCCTGTTTCCAGGTACTTTTTTGCAAATTCAATTGACACTCGGTTTTTACTCTCTTGCAAACTTGTAAGTAGTGCTGCCGACATACTTTAAAACATTCTCAGTTTTGTTGTTCCTCATTTTAGGTAAGAAAAGTCAGTACTTAACATTTCTTTTTGATTTGATACCCTTCTGGAAGACGAGTCCTTTTTGTGAGGAAACAATGACGTGCTGAAGAAATAAAAATTCTTCTTTGATTGAAGGTTACAGCGTCTTTATTGTATTGCTGATGTATCTTTCTAACATCCTGCAGGGGAAAGTTGTCTGCGTTAGCGGTACTTAATTTTGGCCGAATGTTGTACAACTAGGCTACTCTGTGGATAATCCCCTTTGGGCGGTGGTCTAAAAACAAAATAGGGATTATTAGTTTCTCCTATACCTTTAAAAATTAGCTAACTGTAATAAAAATACAAATTAATAGATCGCAAACGTTGTGGCTGTACAAACTGTTGTAAAGTTAAAGTTAGGGCCTAACGCTGAATTAACTTTAGGCTGGTGGAGATTAAGGTAGTTTAGTTTTGGGTTTATAGGTTAGTTTAGTTGAGGTTAGGTTAGCTTAGTTGAGGTTCGTTTTTTTCGTTAATTGAGTGTTAAGATTAGGCTAGTTTAGTTTTCTTTTACCAAATGTTGGTAATTTTACTAGCAACTTTTTGCATCAGTTTTCTTTCCATGCTCTTTCGTTTTTCTCCTTTTCATTGCCAAAGGGCCAGGCTTCTCTTCTACCAAACTCTACTTGTTCCACATTTTGTGGAAGTTTCCTCTGTTATGTCCATTATATTGACATATTATTGTTGAAACAATTCACAACTTCAGCATTTATAATATTCCATACCAACGCCCTTCACTACCTTCTAACATACCTCCCTGTATGTTCAGCCTCCATGTTTATGACACACAACAAAATCAGGAGCTTTTAAAATACTGTTAAATAAGTTGGTTGCATATTGCTTCTTTAGAACACTATTTTGTGCCTTTGAAATTTATAATTAGCCAACCAATTTAACCAATTAATTCAGAAGGAAAAGATCCAGCTCGTTCCCTATAGGAAAAGTCTTTTGGGATTGATTTAACTTATTTTGACCACAGAAACATGAAAACATTGTAAGTTATTGTAGATTGATATAGCTGGTTTTTGGAACATTGTCATCTGTGCAGATATGACTGTTGATGGGAACCGAATGGCTCCCTCGGTATATCATGATTTTGGAACAACCTTCACTTTTTCAATATTAATTTTAAACAGTTTTTAAACTTGGTTTTGGAACATTTTGAAGTGGACAAATTGTAGCCTAGGTAATACAGTAACTCAATGTTCATCGAACTATCTCAACTTTTTTAAATCTTTGGATTTAGCCTGTTTTGGCCCATCTTGGCGACTCCAATTGAAAAGTATTAACTCCAAATCATTTATGATTGTCCCTATTCCTGAAAATGTTTTTTTCCCTGGAGTAAATTAAGTTTTCATAAAGAGTTCACTAACTTTTAAACTTTTAAATTTTATAGATCCCTATCTGAAAAATTACACATAGATTCTGTCTCTTTTAGTTTGATTGGACCTTTCTTATTTCAATAAAGTCTTTTTTTATACTAAAAAATGATTTAAAAACTAATTTTTGGTTCCTTTATAAAAATTCCCAAAATGCTTTTTATATTATAGGTCGATGGTTCGGTTTAATGTTTTCAACATACTCTATAACTATCATTATATATACCGACCTATATTAAATGGGTATATATTACCTCATCCAGTCACTTTATCATATACATATCGCTCGTATATTATATATTTCAATTCTCCTTTTATGGTATAGCGATCATATCCTCTCAACAGAGTGGCTATGTGTTAGTTTAAAATGAACTTTCTGACAGTATGCATTTTCAAAGTAATTTAAAAAAAAAATATACTAAGGAGATATGTTAAAATCGAACTACCTGTACTTATTTTCGTATTATTAATGTTTCGATTGTTTTTGGCTGCCCATTGAATACGTTATAAATTTTAGGAACCATCATCTACACACAAGAAATAAAATTCAAATAAACATTCTTAATCAGAATATTTCAATATACTCGTTTATACACTCCGGTATTTTCTTTGTAAAACTATATTTAACTATAAAAACGTTTAGCAAAGTGAAATAGGTAACTAGTAAATCACTTACATATTCCATTAGGCGCGTACGGTCAAGTAGCTAACGAGATTTCAAGTATCAAGGATCATTCACCCATTAATCCTCATTTGGCCATTCGAATTATCCTTGTACTTTAACGAGTTACTCAAGCTGAAAATTTTTATTTAAATATTTAAAAACAATCGGAGATCCTTAACTCTTTTTTTAGTTCCTCCAATTTCGTCAATTGATGCCTGGGGTTCCGTTATTAACCACACCTGGTTTTCCGTTAATACCACAAGAATTTAACTCAAATTAACAATTAGACACATCGTCATAGAGCTATTATAGCCGTATGATTGGATGTCCGATTAAACAAGCGGTAACTACTGTTTTTGAGGGGTAGTTTGAGGATTTATAGTGGCTTATTATGAAATAAAGCCTGTTTTTAACGATTGCAGTAAATAACAGAGTGATCTTTAAATAAGGGTTCAGTGTATAAAGACATTATTTACTGTGATACATTTTTTACGTAAATTGATTACACAGACTTACGCCATGATGTTTTGTTTGTCTTGTTTAATATAATATCTCTATGGGTTGCAGTTTCTTTGTTCTTCAGCATAAATTTTATGTAACCCCCTTAAATTAAATTTATTAAATGTAGATAATATGTTAAAATGTTAGTTAAATTATTAAAATTATATTATGTATTATTTAATGTTTAACCCTCTTGAGAAGTGATTTTATCCATAAGATTATCTCCCTGTTGCTTAGGGATATGAGAAAACTAGGCGGAAACATTCCACATAGCATATTGTAAAGGTGATATTTCTCATATGTCACTACTCTACTTTTCCTACATAATATACGAGTTTTCAAGAAGTATTCAGCCATCCTCAAACCATTGGTTAGATAAAATCGATATCACACTTATAATAGCCTTTCCAAGATCCGGCGTTTTAGGACAGTTTTTGTAATAAACTGTGTATACCATTCAGGAGGGTCTTATCTGTGTAGATTTTCTTCTCTTTAATACTTAGAACTATGTAATATGGTTCGACCGCCTTGCCATACTAATAGGGGCTATATGTGAGTGTATGTATTACCTTACCTATATGTATGAAGACACAGTACAGATTTCTTTAATTTTGTATGCGGTTAAGATCTGTTCTAGAGATATTTTTATCCTTTTGTTGTCGATAAGTACCAAAATTAAATATAAAGGCCATTTCATTAATTACATTTCAATAAGTTTTTTTCTTAATATCGGGACCTAAATAGTCGTAGGAAATGTGCTACTGAGTATCAAAGTTGTTTACGAAGTTAAAATATATAACGCACACACTAATACTATTGAGTATATTCAAAAGGTCTAATCAAAAGAAAAAAGACAGAACGAAACACTTCTTTATTGAGGCGAAATTAGTGACCATATGGTCCTTTCTTACATTTTTAACCTCGTAAAAACAAATTAATCTTAATAATGTAAATTAAGGCTTAATTAAATCAAGGGAAATAAATGAATAAAATAAATTATTTTACGTGGGAGATATATTTATGCAACAACTTTAATGTAATTAAAAGTCTCCATTGTACGAAAATATTCATAAATGCATATTAAAAATCAGAGATACCTATCGGGGAAGGCTCTCAATATTAGACTCGCTCTAACTGTGTTACAATATACACTAGGGTCGTATTAATTATGGCAATTCCGGCATGCACGAGCTAACAAACAGCGAAACAGCTAAAGATTTACTATATAAATATATAATTTTATCTTGAGTCGCCTGATGATTAAATCTTTGGCTTCCGAAAGTGCCTCGTTCATCCAGAAAAACCCATTTGGAAAAGTGATTACTTAACATTTAGTAACATGATCATTTATTGTAGTTAAAATGTATAATATACTGTATTAATACTATTGTTATATTTATTGTTATTATATTATGTTTTATTATAACAGTATTATACATGGAAAGAGTCTGTAAAACTTCAGCCACAGGGAAAAAATGTAAAGGATTGTTAATTAAACTTAAGTATAAAGGGAATCAGAAAAATCTATATTATGTCTATCTTTAATTTTTGTATTCCTAAAATGTAATACCCCCGTCAAATGGTGTATTGAACTAAAGCTTAAAGTTAGGAAAGGAAAACGTTATTATTTGCTTCATTTCCCCCCTTTAAAAATGTTCGGGTAGACAAAACCCATGAAAACATAATTCCTAAATAGTTATGTTTATTTTAATATTTAAGTATAAAATAATGATACAACCCGGATATAAACTGAAGGTCGTAAACAATGAATTACCTTTTATACATTCGCCTTAAATAATAACATTTCCTTAACCATTAATTTTTTTATAGCATTAATGTTAGACAAAGTAACAGTGTAAAGCATAAATGTTTTTAGTTAATTAACAATGTGTTTAATAATCTATGTAAAGTTGATCCTTTCGTTGGTGGAGAACTGATGAAAATCTAACTTAGATCTTTGTATTAATTTTAGAATAGACCAGAACCTCGTCCAAAGTAATAGTTTAATCTCATCACTGTTTAAACTTTATATTCAATGATAAGTTTTAACCTGTACTTAATTAACTAATATGTTGAGCTTATCCAACTCATGGTATTCAAAGAACAACTTTACAATAAATGTTTGGTAAATGAGGATCCGTTTATAAATCCATTATTAATTAGAGATTGTAATCATACAGGCGAGGAATGACAATGTAATATTTCAGCTAAAATTGAACCAAAACCATCACTTACTGGTTTAATTAATTTTAAATAAAAGTAGTTATCACATCCGCATTTATATGTATTACGCAGATGTAGGATTAGTAGATTTTTTTATTTAGAGGGATTTTTTAGACAAAAAGTAATGCGTAGCGATTATGGTATGAATTCATGAAAACGTTCTGAATCATTCCTTCTATTTGCAAATTCCATGATGAACCTAAATGAAATTACTTTAAATAACGCCCTATATAAAAATTTGTTTCAAATAATAATTCTATCCAATAATATTTATACCCACTACAAACATAAGTCTTCCCTGCTTTTACTTCCTCTATTTCTCTTTATAGAAATATGGACAATAAACCGTTCAGTTCCTTTCCTCACAGATTTGCATCATAACGAAGCTCTAATGGAAAGGGTTAATTAAAGCGAAACTTTGCGTTTTAGCTCCATTTTACTTTCCCGCTGACTGCACAACGTCCCCCCCTCCTATGCTGATATGACATATATCGGAATTCTAATAATTGAGTTAAACTCAACATATCAATATACTAAATTGTTATGTGCATTAATATTAATAACACAAATAATCCTGTACAACGGAGAAAATATCGAACAACCCTGCAAAATGTAGACAGAAAATACCACGAGTAATTTTATTAACGTACTATTTAAATAGTTGTTTTTTAGCAGACAGGATTCGAATAACCTGCGCTATCTCCTAACTCAGACCCAAAGTCCCATCATCTTAGACTTCTCGACCATTTCGACACTCCAGTTACTTACTTATTGAAAAGCTTGCTATACTTCTTAATAGGATTTTACTCCCCTTTGAAGCAATGTTATAATTTAACGATTTAGTTATCATAATTCAAATTATGTGGTACATGTTAAATATCAAAAAAAGAACCACCTTATATAGAAGTTAATGGTAGAGAACTACTATTTAATTCTTAAAAGACTATTCGGCTGGATTAATTTACATAGTTAAAATAATGAAAAAAAAAAACAAAATAATGTAAACAATATTTAATAGTAAATTTTCTTTTTACATTTAATATCGGAATTTAACATTTCATACCAAAAGGTTTACAATTCTAAAAAGATTTTAACAATACATGATAATAAAAAAAGTTTAATTTTAATTATATAAAATTAACATTTGATAAAAAGATTTTAGTTGAAATTCTCGTTAAAAATCTCTATAAAATAAGAGGTAGCAAGTAAATAAATTTAAAAGCTTTGAAAAATAATGGATCCCACTGAGAACAGAGACAGAGCAGAACAAAATCAGTTAGCAGTGATCTGCAACGGCGTTTTATTTTATTCTATCCACGAATTTTCATAAGGCTTTCATCGCGACAAATGTTTTCCAGTGTAGAGACATATCTGCACGAGACTTTAATGTTGTTTTTTACGCGGCCTCGTTTTGGCTGCAACTTTCTTTTTTTTTTTCCTGCCTGCTGACCTAAGTCGTTATAAGAACACATCTATCAATCCATTTAACTTTGTGTTTATGTAAAAATATATTAATTCGTAATAAGTTATAAATAACACCCTTGTGGATCCTATATGGCAAGCACTATTTTCTTCTCATGTTTACTAATAAACACTCTAATGATGGTACGCAGTATGCGATGGAGAAAGAACAACAGGTTTAAAACAATTCATCATAAAATTCAACATTCAATAACTAAACTATTTTATCCTGTATCATAGGAGTGTTGTTCCGTTTTATACCATTAAGATGCTTATATTTTTAATACGAGAGCACTGTTTCTAATGTATTTTTATGCATGTATATGCATTATTTTTTCAGTAACGTTACAAAATAAATTTTTCTTCCAAAATTTTAAAGTCTATCTGCCAGAGCAGTATAAAACTTACGTTAGAGAGAGTAATCTGTTTACTATTAGGTCAAAATATTAGGTGCCAAGAAAGAGTTTGTACAAAATGAAATGGAATTAGTTTTATATTAAATTTTATTATTCTCATATTGTTATCTACCTGTTTATAATCAAGGATGACTGCAAGTGTAGCTTTTTTAACAAATCGAAATTTTTAACAAATCCGAATTTTTAAACAGATATAAAAAGTGTCTTTAAACTGTTATGAGTTAATTCCTATAAGTTGTTTTGGATAACTCAACATAGTCCAAAACTTACATTATATAGACAGCAATGGAATATACATACAAGTTCAACACATAACTTTGCATTAAAATACTAATATTTTTATTGTAGGTACTATTCATTACCTTATGATAATAAAATTATGAATTAAGGCTTTTTGTGGACCGAAGACGTATTGTGTCCTTACTTATGAATTTTACACACGATTAAGGTGTAATTACTCCTCAAAATATATTGCCAATTTGTAACATCCCTCTTTAATCTCCTATTTCAATTTTGTCTTATACTTTCCCCTATGCTAAATCAGGGTAACCAATATTTAAGCATGAGTGACTAGAAGGCTTGAGGAATACAACCACCTTTTTCTATATAAAGGTCCTTGCAACGTTCCCTCTTCTGCAACAAGGAGCAGTTACTTTCTATATATTACCTTGAGAGTGATGTAATCACTTTCTTTCAATCAGCATGGTTGCCGATGGCTGCTCCAACTGAGTGGTTTTTTTATAGGCAAATAGGGTTATACGAAATGGAAATTCAGCAATATTTTTTGAAACAACACGTTTTAGCTCCTACCTCAAAAAAGACCATGATATTTTCCATATGAAAGGGGGGAATTATTAATACTCGTAACATCTACTAGTATACAAAAATTGTCAATAGAGTTAAAGGTGCATAAAAGCACAAATAAGAAAAATCCTTAATCTACTTCCATCGATTGGAAACTTCAAAAAACTTTCAATTTCAAGTTCTAATTCCCTCCAACTGTATCTTGCATTGAATTTGTTAGCAACAATGTGCACGAAAATAATAATATAGTCATAAGATTATAATTCAAAATCTCGACTATTATAGTAACTTCATGAAACTAAAACATGTATTAAAAACTAATAAAACTAGTGTAATATGATAGAGACATTTAATAACGAACCATTTTTAAGTATCACGACTAGTATATTCGGAAACATATGAAAAGAGACTGATACAGACATTAATATTGCACTATCACGGTCTAAGCGCGGAATTGAGTAAGCTGCTTACCTTGACTCTCACCTCTCTAATCATCCCACTTTATTCTGATTAGCCATTTATATATGGTTATTCGCCTACTACTTTAAATCTTAAGTTTCAGACCTCATGAAAAAGATGTTTTCCTAAACGATTGCACTTTATTAGATCCATTGTGTAGAGTGGGTTTTATTGGCAAATACTATAACTTTTTTCAATTTTTAAGTTAATGTGCAGAACAAGAACCGTCGTAATTTTGTTTTATTCATATGTAATCTGTTTATGACGATTGAGACTTACATGCAATAGCGTATAAGATCCTCTGAACTTGAGAACAATATCATTACCCAACCGTTTTAGAACAACAAAGAATGTTGTAGAAGTTTAGCTTCAGGTGCTGACATTATCTCGGCCATATCTTTAGGAAAAAATCGTCGTCAATATTTGTAATTACATTCTTTTTAAGGTGTATTGGTTGATTGATATCATAATGTACAAGGGGTGGCTTAGCATGGCACATTTCGTTTTTAATCTTTCAAATAAAAGAAATTACACTTTATTTTACTAGTAAAACGATAATAATAGTAAAGATGCTGTTATTAACAGTGGCAATTATTTAAGAAATGTTTTGAGTAAGAAGCACGAAAATCTATAACAACTTACATTATATAATTCTTAACTCATTTTAAAAATAAAAAACTCGCTTTTATAACACCCAGAAGTGAATTACCCACAAAGTATACACAATGATTTTTGGTTCTCGAATTCGGTTATTAGTATACTCATTTATGGAGCTTCCTATATTATTAAATTTTAATTTATAGGAATATTTTTTATTTTTAATTAAGAGAATTGTAAACTTATATAGTAATTGAATTGTAAGATTGTGAACCTTCCAGCGTGGGTGAATTTCTTGTCAATTTTGGGTTTTAAGGAATGCTAGAAGCTTCCTTTTGTATGGGAGGTATTGGCACAGGGTTACATGTCTGGGTTGGATAGGTACCATTCAACTCAGAAAATTGTGTTTCTCAATTTTGATTGGCCAAGTTGCTTGATTAATGGTGGGAGGGGCTTCTAGATCCTCCGGTGGCTTCAACCACGTTTTCAGGGGGTTTTCTTTGCTGTGTGCTCAGAGAGTGTAGACGTATTAAAGGTTTAGCCTACTTTTGCCGTTTTGATTTTTCGGGAAGAAGTTTGAGTTTGTTGAGTTTGTAAGATTAAAATTTATTTTCAAAATTTTAAAGTCTCAAAGTTTGAATTAATTAATTATAATAGTATTTTAGTTACTTGGAGAAGTCTTCAGCAGATGTGCAGGTACTGTGAAAGTTAGAATTTAATATTGAAATAGAAAAATTATTGATATCTTTTTTCCTGTTCAATTTGGTTTAATCAGGAATAATCTACTGCAAAAGAAAATTTATTTATCTTCTGAATTCTATATATATTTTAACAAGTTCCTAAATTTAACATTCAAAGCCAAGCGATAATTCTAGATAATTCAATAATTTGTAAATTGGAAATTTACAGAAAAAAAGTAGTTTGAAATTGATACAATTTTGACTTTAACTGGTTGGACATTGTCTTTGTTCATAAATTAAATATTAATATTATCTTATTTTGTTTGATTTTTATTTTGAGAAAAAGTCGTATTTTATTATTTGTTGTATTTTAAAATTATAAGAAGATTTTTTTATTTTGAAGTTTAAATGAAGATTTTTTTTTTGATTTTGTGTTGAAAAAATTAGCACTGAAGAACTTGAAGGAACACAATTTTGAATTTGATTGATTGATTGTTAGTTTTAAGACTGGACTTGTGAACTTTTGATGGGGTTAAAAACATGAAATAATTGAGAATAAATTTAAAAGTAAAGAAAGATAGCTTGGCGTTGCTGTATTATTGATTTCAAATTTTAATTAAAAAATCACTGTTAATTTATACTGAGGTTAATTATTGAATTCCATTGATCTCTCTTATACAAAACAAAAATAGTTGTAATTAGTTTATAGTAGATAAGCTTACTATAGACACGTTACATAATTCGCCACTCTGCTAGGTATAATTTGAGCGATTGATCTAAAGCAGTTTAGAACAGTTTATTGGTGTTTGTGTGAACTTTTAAGTAAGATTAAATTAATTGATAAATTATTTTTAATAAAAAATAATTCTGTTATGAATAAACTGTAAAAATAAAGTGACTTTTGTGAACATACTGAACTTTAATAGTAAACGAAGTCGCTGAAGGTGGAACCTACTTAGTAAAGAAGAACTGTTTTTTTGAATTTAAATTTAGGGGTGTTTATCCTAAACCGGCTCGTGGCAGTAGAGTCAAGAAAAAAATTATGGGCAACTTATTAAATTAGAGGTAGTAGTCAATGTGGAACATCTTAGATGGAATATCATATATAATTTATTATTGTAGAAGATATGAGTAAATTCACTTGGTGCCTTCCACTGCGGGAAATAACATCAGGTAATGTGATAAGAGCCTTAGAAAATAGTATTACTTAATAATTACTAAATTCCTGAATGTATAGTGGATGACAATGCAACTTGCTTAACTACTGAAGAATAAAAAATTTTTTTTTAATTAAAAGGGGAGTGTTACCTACGAAGTTTAAATCAATTTTTTAATTGGTTGTTTTCTGAAAAAAAAAATAGGATGGGCTAAAGATTTGGGAAAAATTCAATTTTTCATAAGTAGTACACTCAATGAAAGTGTGAAAATCAACCCCGTTTGAACTGTTTTTAATTATAAACCAAATAATAGTTTAAGTTTGAGCTGGAATCTGAAAGGACTTAATAGATAATGAATTAAGGGAAAGAATAAAAATAAATTAATCAGTGCAGTTAAAAATTTCAAGCAACATTTTTTTGAAAAATGAGAAATTAAGCAAATATGGTAACAAATGTTAGATTTTAAAAAAGGGTGATATTGTGTTTTGTAAATTTAAATTTTTTCAGAGAAAGAAGTTGGATGTCATTTACGAACCACCCCTACAAAATTTTTATTGCAGTAATTTCAGATGTCAAGTATTTGGGGTTGGCAAAGGATCGAGACGGATGCAAATATATATAAAGCGAGTTCACAGCATAACAATAAGCTAGGTAAAACAATGATGGTAAAAATAATAGTTGTGAAAGTGTAGGTGTAAATTTCAGGGTTTAAGGGATTTGTGAGTCTTTAATACATGAAACTTGTAAAAAAATAAAAGATGTGATAATGTTAATTTATAAACAAACCAATTAGGTTATAGATATTACAATTGTTTGGGTGAAATCGACTACATTTTACCATATGAGTGATAGTACAAGAGACATGTGTGCGGTAGGGTTGGACATGGACTATGAGTGTTTAAATACATGAAACTTGTACGATTGATGAGTATGTAATAATGTGAATTTTAAAACAAACCAATTAGTTATAGATATTACTAATGTTTTATGAAATCTACCTACATGTTACTATATAGTGAATACAATGAGACATGTGTTTAGGTTCACGCATACAGACACACTATATATATTTGGTGAATGTGAATCCTACCCTACCTATTGTAATAAAAAAATTTTTGGGTGGAAAAAAAAATCTGTATTTGTTGTGAAAATCCCAGGTTGTGGCTATAACATGAAAATTTTCCAACAACCCTGAGTAAATGTTTAAAACAGTGAGAGTGAGAAAGAACAACATGATATTACCTCATTATAAGCACTAAACTAAGATTAAAATAATTAGTGAAAAAGGATACAGCTTATATATAAATTGTTACCTGGATTGGTTACCATAATAATTAACAAGTAACTAGCATGAGTAAAATTTTAAAAAAAAAAGAATTTAACTTGTATTAATTTGCACACAATGATTACCAAAATTTTTAAAGAAAGAAACATTATTTTAACAAGAAAAGCACTGCACAGGTTTTAAAGATGAGAAGAAAATGATCTTGTAGAAAGCTCCTTATGTAAAGATTTGTGCTGTGGATTGATGAATTGTTGACTGCGAAATAAATGTTTTATGAAATAACTTAAACGTTTTGGGGGTTAACAAAGAATTTTTAAATGATGAGTAAAAAGGGACATTTTGATGATTTAACCTTTACAGATATCCTTTTAAAGGGTTCTAAATAAATGTTTCATATGGAACCATTGCTGAGAACGAGACAAATTCAAAACCAGGGAACGAAGTCATTGGGTGGTGCGTACGAGGCGCAGAAAGCGAGCTGGCCAGGAGCTGTATACCTGTCCGGAAGCGACTGTCGTTTTTCAGTGGGCATCGCAAACAAAGGACCAAGATAAGATTGTTAGCTGCTCTTGGATCAATAACCAGAACCGTTATCTACAGACTTTCCACTTCTGAATTCTCAAACAGTTAGTCTTAGAATACTTACTTTACTTTTAAATTAATGAATTATTAAAAATATAATCTTTGTATTTGCTTAAAATGATTTCAAAATTAATCAATTGTTTTTGTACTGACTAATATTTTATTGATTGTTGAACTAAAGTTGTAATAATTAAATAATTACTTCTTAAGATCTTTTTAAAATTTTGATTTTAAAGATAATAAATTTAAAATAGGTTATTATAAATTTATGTACCTTTTAAGGTACAAATCAAACTTGGAGAATTAAGGTTTTTAAAATTCAAAGTTTGTAACAATAAATAATTTTTTTAGTAGTCTAATTTGAGTTAAGAAAAATAGTATAGATATTTAACATTCATTAATAATTCTTGTTTTTTACATTTTAAACTTTTTTTTGTAAACATATTTTCTCTTTTTGGGAAAATTAACCAAACTTTAAAATGAAAAATATTTGATTTTATATAGCTGGTCTGTGGGAAACAAGTTTATAGTATTCTAAAATTGTTGTTTTGATGTTGTAATTAAATTAACAAAAAAAATTTTAGGGTTTTAAATAGAATAATTTTTTAAGAAGTAACTTAGTTTTTTAAAACTGTAAACTTAATTGATGATGTACAATTTAAATATTCTGAATTTAAATTTTGAATTTAACTTGTTTTTTTTTGTGGTGATTAGGAAAAAACATTTTGTAAGAATTTGAAAAGAAAACATATTGTAGGAAAAAATTATTTTTTTATCTGTTTGGGTTTAAAGGGGATATTCAAGGTTGAACTTTGTAATGAATGTTGTATAAAAAAAATTTTTTTTTTATTTCTGGAAAAGGGGTAGGTGAGGTCTAAAGCCTCTTGCTAATTGTGTTGTAGTTTGTCCTATTATTACAAAACCCTTTGCTAATTGATTTTAGTAGTTTGTCCTCTTTTAAAAAAGCCCCTTGCAAATTGATGTTGTGTTTGCCCGTATTTTTACTAGAAGCTTGCTTCTAGCATTGAGGTGGGAGGATATAGGATGCTTCCTATATTATTTAATTATTTTATAGGAATATTTTTTTTTTTAATTAAAGAATTGTAAACTTTTATAGTAATTTAATTGTAAATTTGAAACCTTCCCGCAGTTTCTGAATTTTTGTCAATTCGGGTTCAAGGAAAGCAGAAGCTTCCTTTTTGTAGTGGGATTGAGCAAGGTTAATGTCTGGGGTTTGGAAAAGGGACCATTCAATCAGACATTGGTTGCTCTTTTTGGATTGGCCATGTTAGCTTGATTAGAGGGGGAGGGGCTTCTAACCTTCCCGGGGGCTTCACCACGTTTTCAGGGGTTTTCTTTGCTGTGGCTCAGAGAGTGTAGACGATTTGGTTTAGCCTCTTTGCCCTTTTTATTTTTCGGGAAGAAGGTTTAGTTTGTTGAGTTGTAAGATTAAATTTATTTTTAAAAAATTTAAAATCTCAAGTTTGAATTAAATTAAACTATATAGTCATTTTTGTTACTTGGAGAAATTCAGAGATGTCGGGTCTGTGAAAATTGAATTTTTTTATTGAAAAAGAAAATTACTTGATTCTTTTCCTGTTTTAATTTGGTTTAATTTAGGAATAAACTATGCAAAGAAAATTTATTTAATTTTGAGTTTAAAAATATTTTAAAAAAGTTTTCCTAAATTTAACATTCAAAGCCCAACGGGTAATTCTAGATAATTCAAAAAATTTGTAAAGGAAATTTACAGAAAAAAAGTGTTTGAAATTGATACAAATTTTTACTTTAACTGGTTTGGGCATTGCTTTGTTCATAAATTTTAAAAATTATATTATCTTATTTTG
>NW_025787114.1:0-17196 GCF_021130785.1 Homalodisca vitripennis
TTTTTAGCAGTAAGCCAAGTTTTAGAAAAAAACATTGTACAGTAGGGCGTAGACTTTCGACTTCGGCGCCCCCTGCCAAAACAATGCAACAAAATGCAACAAATTCAAAATTCAAAATTTTGCACCAAAACTCTCAGGCCGCTACAAATAAAATTGACTGTTTAAATTTGATGGCAGACGAAGTCATGCCCGAAGTGATGGTTATTACTGAGCATCACTTCAATGAATGCAACATACACCAGTTTCGACTGGAAAACTATTACCTGAGTAATTACTTTGCACGAAGTAATTTAAAGGTGGGGGTATTGCTTTATTTGTCAAAAAGGGAATTCAGTATGAAAGTGGATGTAATGTGAATTGTTCTGAAAAGGACTTTGAAGCGGCATCCATTTCACTTTTAATGCAAAAAAACAAAATTTTTTTGATCGGCCTTTACAGATCCCCTGATGGTAATTTCGATGTTTTCATGGACCAAAATGAGTTTTCTTTTGCAAATTCTTTTTCAGAAAAATAGATCGTTCATAATAATTGGGGACTTTAATGTTGATGTACTCAATGTAAGAGACATGAAAACCAGGAAGTTGGGGGATCTCTTGAAAACATTTGATCTGCATTGGTCCGTAAACTCGCCGACTAGGGTGACAGCTACCACTGCCACCGCAATTGACAACGTCATCACCAATATGCCATCTGTGGCGGTGTCCCTGATTGTCACAGCCATCTCGGATCATGATGCGCAGCTGGTCACTTTGACGGATTTTGCGCCTGCTACTCTCCCGCCACAGACAGTCGTCTCCCGAGCTACTCGACCTGAGAATATTGCTGCTTTCTGTAAGCTATTAGAAAAAGAAACTTGGGACTGTCTTGATGGTTGTTCTGGAGCTGACGACATGTTTATATCGTTTAATAGGGTATTAAACTATTATCTAGATGTTGCATGTCCCCAGAAAAAAACTGTTCAAAAACATAAAAATTGTCAAAGTAGTTGGATTACTACCGGAATATTAGTCTCTAGGGCAAATTTAAAAGAATATTACCAAGTTTCAAGAAGAACAACAGATGAGCATTTCCAAACATTCTTTAAAAATTATAAAAAAATCTACAAAAAAGTAATAAAGGCAGCTAAGGCATATGATGTAAACAAAAAACTGAGACATTCTAATAATATATCAAAAACCGCTTGGTATATAATTAACAAACAAAGTAAATACAGAAACCCAGTCTCTCCTTCAGAGCTGATATTTTGAAGGAAATGCCATTAGAGACCCCTTCTTGATTGCGGACATGTTAAACAAATTTTTTGTAGATGTGGCGGTTGAAGAGTGGCAGTGTGCCATTGTCAAGTTCTGACAGCAGCAGGGGGTCATGCAGCCCAGCAGCGTCGATGATGTTAACACCTGTTACAGAGGGTGAGGTGGCTGCGGTGATCCGGGACTTAAAGGCCAAGCATTCTAGGGATGTTTATGGGTTGTCGGGGTGGCTTCTTAAACAGTGTTTCCATACAATATTGAAACCATTGGCCAGAATGATTAATTTTTCTTTCCAAACTGGGCAATTTCCAAACGGCCTAAAAAATGCAAAAATCATTCCACTCTTCAAAAAAGGCGATTCAAAATCTCCAAGCAATTACAGGCCCATTGCCATTCTTCCAACAATCAGCAAAATATTTGAGCAGTTATTTCTCATTAGAATGCTTTCCTTTCTGGACGTGCATGATATTCTCTGTAAGGAACAGTTTGGTTTCCGGAAGGGAATATCGACAATTGATGCAGTCACTAAACTGATCGACATTGTTGTGAAGGGCTTGGACAGGCAAATACCTACGCTTAGCGTATTTCTTGACCTGTCTAAGGCGTTTGACTGTGTGGACCACCAGACTCTCATTTCAAAACTACATGACTGTGGGATACGAGGTACACCACTCTCATGGCTTGAGTCGTACCTGAGTTCCCGCCTGCAAAAAGTCCATATAAATGGCGTTTCATCAAACAACGCCCTCGTAAAATATGGGGTCCCACAGGGATCAATTCTCGGCCCAGCTCTTTTTTTAATTTATGTTAATGACCTCAGGTCATCCATATCATCTGGCCAAATGATTCAGTACGCAGATGACACAACTCTCTGTTTTCAGAGTAAATGCAGGGCCTCATTGGAAGTGGAAGTGGAAAGTGCAAATTCTTGTCTGCAGTTCTTATCTAAGGTCAATCTGCAGACAAATGATTCAAAATCCAATTTCATCTATTTCTCAGGGCGAAGAGTGTCCCATGATTGTGGTCCATCAGTTGTGCTAAATGACACAGTCATTGAAGAACTAAACAGCATTAAATTCTTAGGAATCCACATTGACAAAAGTCTAACGTGGGACAATCATGTAGACGCAGTCTGCGCCAAAATGTCCTCGGGCATCTTTGCTCTGAGAAAGTTAGCAGAATTTTGTGCAATTTCTATTCTAAAAATGGCCTATTATGGCCTTGTGTACCCACACATGTCTTATGGCATAACGTTGTGGGGAGGATGCGCAAACACCCACTTCCAAAGGTGCTTTGTCCTGCAGAAGAAAGCAGTCCGAATCATCTCTAAAATAGGAATGAGAGAATCCTGCAGGGAGCACTTCAAAAGTCTCGATTTGTTAACGCTCCCATCCCTCTACATGTACGAGACTGTCCTGTACTGTCGTTACAAATGTGAAGTGACGCGGGGCAGAGACGTCCATGACTACAACACTAGAGGGAGGGATGCAATAAGACCAGCGCAGCACAGGCTCCGGGCTTTCGAAGCCCTGCCATCTGAGGTCGGGGCCAAACTTATCAACAAGTTGCCTCTTGACCTACAGGCTGAAAATGGGCAACCACTGTTTAAGAGGAAGCTAAGGAACCTATTGGTGCAAGGGGCCTTTTACTCCGTCGGCGAGTTCGTGGACCGGGGAGGTTAGTTGGTACAACCGTTGCGTGGGGGGTGCCAGGCTTTAGGCCTACATTATAAGCCATAATGTTCTCTCTATTTAAGTTTTGTTTTATTTGAGAATTAAAATTTTAAGTGTTTTCTTTTATTGCTTAGTTTTACATATAACTTTGTAAACACTACAATATTATTTTATTTAAATATCTACATGACTTGACGCGTGCCATGCAATGTTGTAAAAATTGTTATTACGGCAATAAAGAAATTTATTATTATTTTATTATTATTATTAATTACTGAGAGTAAATATCTCCTTTCTCAAAAACAGGTATTGTAATGGTAAATTTCAGACATTTAGGATAGATAACTTCAAAAAACATCCAGTTTATGAAATAGGCCATAGGACAATAGCAAAACACTGTAACATTGCTTTAACCCTCTCCCGGTCGAATTACCGCGACGAGCTTTTGGCGCTACTGGGCCGAATTAAATAACCGCTCTACCGCGAGGGGACACCTATTCGCGTTTTTATTAAGTTAAGAACTTTATTTTAATAAAACTATTATGTATTATACATCGTTACGAAGATTATTAAATCCTCTATAATAACGTTGTATTTATAAAAAAAAGTATCAACCTTATGAGAAAATTAAAATCAAACAAAAATAATGCTATCACGCTAACACCTTGAACCTGCCATCTATGAAGTACAGAACCAAATGTAAAGACTACGAAAACAACTAACGAAATGATTTCAGTAAATAAGTGGTTATTAAAAAGTCCCAAATAGTTCATCAAATTACGTAAGATAGCAGCACAAGTCAGAAAGAATTGTACTACTGAACAACTAGATCACTGTCAATGAAGTAATCAATGAACCGTTTCAAATTATTAATCCTAGATAGCGTCCCTAGACATAAAACTATGAATAAACAAGGCAACAATGACACTGCCAATAGATATTTCCAGTATTAGTTCCACAAACAACCGTATGACAGCAGCACAAAGCAGAGAGCGTGGATAAAGCAATTGGAGGCGTTTGGACTTTAGCGCCAGGCGCCCTGCCGAGGCGTTTCGAGGCGTTTGCCCGGGAGAGGGTTAATACATAATTTGATAAACCATAAAAATCTTCAAACTTTGAACTACTGAGTTTTTTAATACATCTTTCTTCATAAAGTACAGTTACATCATTCCATTTAAAATTATTTACAATGTTAACATGTTGCTTCCTAGCATTTTGTCTACATTTACAATATTGGCTGGGTTTGCATTTGGTATAGTATCATTACAAATATTTACAAAAGTAATTGTTAAAATTTTCAGCTGAGAAAGGAAAACTGTGATTTTTTTTGCTGCTCTCCCTCCCCACTTCTGAATTTATGACCTTCCAAGCTGCCTTACACTTGTTGTCAGAAGTAGTTATAAAATTATCATTGGCTCTCAACTTTGGATCTATTCTAATTTCATACCTATAGATCTTTTTTAACCTAGCATAAGCTTCTTTGTACACTGTGTTGGTTCTAGATTTGTCAAAATAAAGTAAAAGTACATTTTTTATATGCTTTAATTTTGGAGTGTACCAGTTTTTATCAGACCGAAAATCTCTAGGTTTTGATTGTTTTTTTAATTTTTTACAGGACAGAATTGATTATAAAGATCAGAGGCAGCCTCCAAGAAAAATTGAAAAGCCTATTCAACAGAACAAAACCTTGACAATTCACCAAGCCAATCTAATCTGCTTAACCTACTTATAAAAATATTTACAGAATAATGATTCAAAGGTCTAAAAGTACTTACTGTTGTTTGGTCCTTCCAATTATTTTTATAATTTCCGGTATTGATTTTCAATTTAATATTAAGTTTTAATCCTAGATGATCAAGAGATGTGGCTGAATTAATTCACATGAATATTCATCATTATGTTTGTTTGTAATAATGTTATCAAGACAGGCATTTAATCGAGTTGGGTTTTTGTTTAACCCTCCAAGCGTCCACTTGTAACACCTCTTGGCGTCATAGCCATTTTCTAAACCATTTGTAAGAGGTTTTTTTTTTTTTTAAATATAGTAGCTGTCATATTTTCTAACAAAACCATGCATTGTTATATATCATTTTATTTAAAAATGAATATAGATTATATAAAAAATAAATGTAATGTCCTTACCTTGAATTATTATAAACTTTTTTGCCTTGAAAAATGTAATTTTTTTTTTTTTTTTTTTTTTTTTTTTTTTTTTTTATTTTTAACTTTGCGCCCCCCCTAGAAAACACACAACCAAAAAGTTAAAAAATCCAAAATTGCCATTTTGTCCACAATTTAGTCTACTCTCAGAAAATATAAACCCTTAGAGTCATTATATATTATTTTAGAATATTTACAACTAAAAAACGAAACTCATGTACAATCTTGGAAAATCTGATAATGCTCAGTCAGAGAAACTGCTACTGCTCTCCGATAGTCGCCGTCGCCTTCTCTTTTTTCCACCCACTCATGGGCCGCCAAAAGTGTTTTTGTAAAAGTAAGCACTTGGAATGGCACACCACTGTTGGTCATCCTGGACCCCAGAAGGTGGATCTCTTCCTTTATTGGCAAATAACAACACACTTCCTCATTTGGGACCCCAGGAATACGCTCCAGTCGATGAGGATCAGGTCCAGCGTCACCAGCAGGTATCTATACATACTCCCACAGGCTCCTTCACTGGCAGCAAGAGTGTCCACTAACTTACAATGAAATTTCTCCTGTTCCATCGGGCTTGTCAGTGTTTAGGGAGTACTAGACCATAAGCGTTGAAAAGAGCCAAATCAAACAGATTGCAAAATAATTTTCTTCCAGCTACATAGTTGTCTGGCGGTTTGCAAGTAGTGTGAAACACACATCTTATCGCTAACAACCTTTACACCTCCCATGTCCTCCTGAATATACTTATGAATGAGAAGCAGGTTTCAATCCCTTCCAGACATTTTTTGCTTCTTATCAGCTGATCCTCGTGCATGACAAGACAGTTGTCAGAGCAAAAACACAGTCTTGTTTAACCATACTCATCTGCTTGAACTTGACAAGCAGTAAAAAATCTCCTTTCCTAAAATATATGGTTTCTTTTTTTCTCTAGGGCTCCCTGGTCCTGCATTCTTGACATCTTTGGGTAAAAATTTTAGAGTTTTTTATTTATGGTACCTGTTTAAAAAGTGTGTTTCTTTACAACAGACTATTTGCTAGTGGAATTTTTGTATAGAACTGGTCCTGTAAACAAATGGTAGCCCTATGTCCAAGAGTCCACATTTATCCATAATATTCATCACAACTCTTTCGGTTAACAAGACTTGGTTCATTTATATCATTGCGGTGAACTGCTAGATAGTCAGTTCCCACTATAAAGTTCAACACGCAATACATAGTTTGTTTGAGCTAAACGCAGAGCCTCAAAATTTTTGATCCCATATTGTTTATGTTTTTTGTTAGGCAGATACTGGATGAAGGTGCACCTATTCTTCATCCCAATTAGGCTTTCACATCAATACAAACACTTTGGAAAGGTACAAAGTGCCTAGCAAAAGCTAAATTTAGATGGTACAAGAAAAGTAATCTTACTTTTTGCCAGGGGATCATAACCGGGCTGACCTATCTCAATGTTCACTGCTGAGATGACAGATGCAAAAAACCACGTAATTAGAAAATATCTGCTCTGATTTCATAACCATCGGAATAAAAACTTGTGTACCCTGAGTAGGTCCTAACATCCCCAGTAGTAGCTTCACATTTTTTTTATATCAATCCACAAATTTATGGACAAGTGCCATAAATTTTTTCATCTCAGCTACTGTGACAGGGTGACACATTTTTTTTCCATCCTATGAATTTCTCGATAGGTTTCCCTCATTTCGTTTTTTAGCTATTGCTCTGTCAGCATATGCATTAGTTTTCTCTAGTTAGTAACTTCCAAAAAGCTGGCAGTTAGAAAACAAATAAATTCAAATACTCCATGGGCCGTACAAGTTACGAGGAGGGCAATTTTTTATACCAGGATTTCTGACTTGGAACTGAGACCTAATGTCCTTCTTCTTGCTCTGTGGGGATAAATTCTGAGCCATGAAATCAAACGGCCTGCAGGCCGGCCTATCACCGACAACACTAACCATTATCCAGAAAACATCATCATCATTACCTTGGAGTTTCTTTGTCAGATGTTTCCAAGTCTTCATAATCCGGGAACGTATTCCTCACCGCTGCCCGATGAAAAATCTGTTAGTGAATGGTCAGATGGAAGATTTCCCACATCAATGTCGCTTCCATTGGCTCTCATCTTCACTAGAAATCACTTCGTCTAATATATTCCGTATAGGACTATAATGAGAACGTAAATTGTCAATGCTCATTTTCAAAAGATAAAACCTACTATAAACACGAACTCGAACCACGACAAAACAACGCTAGCCGCAACCTGTTGTGCAAGAACAGCTGTCAGTAACTACGTCGTTGTTTTTCTAACAAGCACGTACAAGCTCACCAAACAATATAACTGTCTTGAGACAGTAACACGGCAGAAAGCTTGTAATCTGGCTCTTTAACACACGATATACGAAACATGAACGTATTGTTGCGATAGAAACGCATCTAAGGCGGTCGTCTTTGTAAACTACTGTCTACCCGACGATTCATCGAGCGACTGACGCTCCAGCGGTGTACTTCGACATCGAATAATCGACTTCTAACGCTGGGAGGGTTAAACAATACATGGTTATATAAAGATCGTAACATATTCTGAAAATTAATTATTTTTTATCTGCTAAAAACGAATTTCCAAATTAAATGTCACCTAGGTTATGACCAGATTACAACTTTTAAATTTTTTAAATTTTATTCAAAAAGAGAAATCTGATTATTAAGAGTCATCATTGAACACTTCAATAATTGCATCTGGTGTTCTATAAACTGTGATAACAATTAGTTTTTATACTGGGGAAAACAACAGATGATCTTTTCAAGACTGAATTGCTCTAATTGGTTCAATAATTCATATACAAAACTATTACTAGAACATATATAGAATACTCCCCCATCGTCCTAAGTTTTTTCAGAACAATAATTGACAAATTATACCCCTAGGTATGCAGATATCCACCTCCAGAGTAAGCCAATAGCCAATGTTCATTAAGGCAAATTATATCATTATTACCTTTATTCTAAAAAATATATCTAATTCATTAACCTTATTTCTAAGACACTGAATATTTATATGAAAAATTGTAATTCTATCAGAAAATTGGTGTATGTTATTGCAAAGCAAGTTTCTTCGATACTCTCAATTATTGATCAGTTCCCGGTCTTGTTCTTAAACTCAGGATCTAAGAAACGATCTCTCGGAAACCGACACATGAGTGTTTTAAATTTAGAATAGATTGATTTTTTACAGGCTCATGGAGGAAGTGGAGACAGAGCATTTCTTCGCAAAGGTGTTGCCGAAGGTAGTGGGAGTTGGCACTCAGCCTTGCCGACACTGCTGAACCCAGGGGGTGCCTCAGCTGAAGCAGCAATGTCTCCACACACGATCAGTCCTTACTCAGGCAGCAGATCAAGCTGATCTGCTGGCCAACAGCCTTTCTCTGCACATTCCCTTGTAGAAACACCGACAAGAAGGATCCTGAGTATAGTACTAATCCCCCAGCATCAATTTCAATAGGTAGGCAACGGATTGCTCTATCTTTTAGTATTGATGGTATTTTTACAGGTTTGTGATACATTAATGAAATTAAATTATATTCTAAAAATCCATAATATTCATCTTTTGTAGGTCAGTAATCACATTTTTTGTTACCATTTCACAAAATTATTGATTATAAAAACCAAACATCTACCTAATATAAGTAATTAATCAATGGTAATTAAACTATTGGCAATTTTATCACCAACAATAAACAACTTCCCTCATAGGTGTCCATTGGTTTTATAATTTTTTGAAATGAAGCTAACGAATTTGATTTAAATTTAATATAAATGTTTAATTTTTAAAAACATCTGAACACGGAACCTACAACCATACCCAAGCATCCACTAACTCTTGAAACTTAAACTACTTTCTCCTCGACTGACTATAACTAAAACTCATAACTGCTAAACTTCTCTCCAAACTACTCACTCTTCTCTCTTAACTCAAAAACTCCTTACCCCCCTACTAACTACTAACTCCCTCACTTGCCTCTACTACCCCTCACCTACTCTCTCTCAACTCTACTATCTAAAACTCACCTATTTCACATATAATGTCTACTCTAACTCTTCCAAACTTCCCCTTGCTTCTCACTCACTGTCTAAACTCTAACTATCTACTCTCACTCAAAAACTACTTCTCCACTCTCCCAACTAACTTCTCTCTACTACTTTTCTTTCCTACTCTACTTCTCTTTTGCACTACGTACTTCAAACTTAAACTCTCTGGCTTCTAACTTCAAAACTACTCCCTACCTACTTCCATTTAAAAAACTTCCTCCCACTCCTGAATACTACCCTCGAACTTCCAAAACTTTGACTACTCTCTTCACTTAACGCAAACTCTAACTCCTTCTACTTCACTTCTAGGGACTTTCGCCAATCCTCCTCTAAACTAACTCTCATCCATCACTTCTCCCTGTACTCACACACTGTTGACTCCCGAACTACATCTCCTCACTCTAAAACCTACGTTAACTTCTTACTTACTACTCTTTTAACTCCTACTTCTTCTCTGCAAACTCTCCTTTAACTCCTTATATCTCAGCTTCTCAACTCTGTCTTCCGCTGTTCCTCTCTACTCGACTCCCGCACTTAAAAACTTCGAACACACTTCTGCCCTCTGTGCTATGTACTACTACCAACTAACATGCTAAACTAACACATCCTATAACTCCAAAACTGCACTGCTAACTAACTTAACTTACTCACTCTCTTATTCTAAAAACTACTCCCTAACTCTCAAACTTCGACGCACCCTTCTAAACTTACTGCTACGCTGAACTTACTGCTTCAACTATCTCTACTCTTAACTCACATAACTGAAACTACTCAAAACTAACTTTACTCTCACTTTACTTCTAAACTTCTACTCCAACTAACTATTCTCTCTACACTCCTAACTTTGCCACTTACTAATCTTCCCCCTCACCAACTCTCTCCTGCTACTAAACCTCCACTACTCGACTACTCATCACTCTGACTACACTCGTCTCTCCTCGGCCATCTTCTCTCCTCTCCACAATCCGGTTACTCATGATCACTTCTATTCCGGCTAAACTCTCCCTCTAACTCTACTCTCTCTCTTCTCTCCTTCTCCTTACTAAAACTAGTATTGATACTTACTTCTACACTACTTGCTCATCGGCCAATGCCCCGGCTGTCACTACTCAACTAAACTGCTAAACTGACTACTTACAGCTCTTCCTGCCCCCTAAACTACTCTTTCGGCTCTACTATGCTCATGTCATAAAAAAACTACTCCACTCTACTCGAATACTCTACTCTACCTCTACTCTAACTGTCCTCTAACTCTCTCCCTCACGTGCACCCACATCCAAAACTCGCTTTTTCTCTCTCTCTCAACACTTCTCCAAACTCAACTACTACTACTAACTTCCTTACTGCCTACTACTCTAACTCTCATCTCGCCGTAAACCTACTAATTATTCTAAACTGACAGTTCTACTCTACTTAAACTAGTCCGTCCCACTTACTCCTACTTCTCAAAAACTGAAACTCTCCACTCCACTCCCCGACTTTGTATTACTGCCTTTCCAAACTCTCTCTTCTTACTCTCCTCTACTTCTCTGACTCTCAAACTACCTACTACTCTCACTCCTACTGCAACTGGCTCTAATACTCACTCATGCTCTACTACCTCTCTAACTCTAACTTACTCTGTACCACTCCTCTACCTTTCCGTACAACTACTCCTGTCCCCACAAACTTAACGGACCAACTAACTTCTTACTCTCGCTCTAGACAGCTTTATAACTTAAAAACCTCTGCTACTCCATCTCACTCCTCTCCTCCAAACTCAACATCTCTCTCTTCTTCACCTTCCCCACAGACACTTCCTCACTCTTCTCACTTAACTCGCGTGACTAGAATACTACTCAACTCCCTCTACTACTCTCTTACTCACTACTACTCTTCTAAACTTAAAACCTCATCTAACTCTCTCTTACTACTTCTCAACTCTCTTAAACTCTCTCCTTTCTGAACTCTCTACTACTTTCTCGCTGCTCACTCTCGCACTCCAACTTTAACAAACTCGATACTCTTCTTTCAATCTCCTTACTACTAACTCTTAACTGGCAACTTTGACTCCCCCCCAGCGTATCATCTATCTACTTACTTCAACTCATTTTTTTTCGATTAGCATCTACATTGCCATATTAAAACTAATAACTAGATTTAGTAAGGCAAAATGTGTGGATTGATCAGAAAACCTAATGTCGTACATTCTTTAGAATAAAACACTTGATGTAATAGGTAGGTCCAACCTACGTGAGTACATGAGTATCATGTCGATCGCTTCTCATGAATGGATCGTATGTATTCACAAAAAAAAAATAAATAAATAACCACCAGTAAAGGGTTCATTACAAAATCTGTTCTTTGTTTATGTGTCTTTATTTTCATGTCAAAGTAAAATAAGCTTTATTAACCCGTCACACGCCACTGGAAGACCCCATTACCTTTTCCTATAACGCTAAGCCAAGTAAAAAAATTTGATTTTCTTTAAGATTCCAAAGCTAAATTTTATTATAGACTTTTTTAAAATATACAAACAGGGAATTTTACTGAAAATTAGTAAAAAGCATATTTATTGATAAATATAAAAAAGAACTATATACAGAACTGTTTATTTTAAATAAATTTGTAATTTCATAGTAAAAAATGTAACTAAACTGAAAATGAACCTGAATTGAAACTTTGTAAAATATTTTCAAACTAATCAGAAACAAAACTACTCTCATGATGAAAGAATAATTACGAGATGTGTAATAGAATAGCGCCGTGATCGTGACAACACAAAGAAGCAGTAATTACACGTCCCACGGATATGTTTGGGTTATAGGCTCTGTAGAACTGACGTGCAGTGTGGTCGGCAGTTAGGACATAGGGCACTCCCCTTTGTAAGGCTGAGCGAAGGGTCGTTTATAAATGGCAACTGCGATACAGCACAGAGGTGTTGCAACGGGCATCTTTCAAACAGGCTATTTTGTGATCTAAAAAACTCTCCAGGACAATAATCGATAATATAGAGATGTAAACTTGTATTTGCCAATTCTGATATATCCAGCTTGGATACGGCTTGGGAAGAGGTTAATCAGTTAGCTTTGCATGGTGGAAATTAAATGACGTCACCCAACCGTCAAGCTTGTATTCGATGTTGCAAGTTATTTAATTTTACTTCAATAAAACGAAAGATTAAACTGTACTCTATTACATTAAATAGAAGCATATGGCCTAATGAGACGTAGTACATGTACTTGTTTTTGTGCAGGGACTTTTCACGGTGGTGATTAACTGCGACGGGAATAAAGTTAGACTTTCTCACCTCTCCACGACAAAACCTGAAAAAAAAAAACCCTATTTTGGGGGGGGAAAAAAAATTTTTGGTTTTGTTTTTTTTTAATAAAACATACCTGTCAGGAGAGTTAACCCACAAAAGGTGAGGTTTCAGCTGTTGTACAATTATCTTAAACTTTTTCACAGAAAACTGCCTGTAGATGTGGATTTGGAATATTGTTCAGTGGAACTCCCAGAAGGTTCAGAAAGGATCTCATAATCTTGTTGGCTTTTAGTGCCTCGAAAGGCGTTGTGACGTATTCACGACACTACGTCCCACCGGGGGAGCTGGCCAGACTGGAGAGCAAGGCTACACCAACAGTGACTGCCCAAGCATGTAACGTTCTCGAAGTAACTGGCACTGATATGAGGACGAGGGTACCAACATGCTTTCAGGTGGATTTTGCCGACAGGATAGTGTGGTGCTCAGTGTGCAGTAACTATAGATTTGGCTTTTTCAGGAGGAGGGGGGGATTAGATCTGATTGAAGAGTACCCCACATAGTTGTGTGTGGGAATAACATCTAAATTTTCATGTGCACTTTTTTTTATTCTCATCAGTGAGCAATAAAATAAAATTTCACTTGGACATGAGCAGCTACATATTATAGATTCCTTACACCCGTTAACCACCACGTCCCTGGATTCACTACAACACCTCATGCCGCCTGGTTTAGTTGACATACCTAAAACTCCCCAACACTGAGTATTTTTTCCCATTTTAAGTTTTTTAACATAACACTTTAAAAGTTTAGTAAATACAAGTAATCAATTAAAAAATTTTACAAAACATCTAAAATTAATGTTCAATCTGCCATAATAATTAAAAGATATTACCACTATCCATCAACAACTGCCTACGAATTAAAACATAGGAAAACACTTTCGTAAAATATCAAGCGTTTACGTAAACATTCCCGAACTCGTGTGTGGATATCCAAGTAGTTTTAGTAATGTCCAAAAAATTGCACCACCAACTAGAAACAGCTGTCTTCTTAAACATTTCTAACATAATATAGCACCAAGTAACACAATATAGAAATGCAGGGACCTTCTGTGGGAGAAGAGTGAGGAATCAACAGAGCATTATTTGGTTAGATTGTCCTGCCGTCTTAGAAATTCGGAACAATATTCCTGGGAGCGATATCTCTCTCAGCCCCTAGGGATTATTCAGAGAACAGGAGCCCTCAAATCTGATAGGCTTTCTGGGATAAAAAAAAAAAAAAGAGGCCTCGAGCTTTGAGGACACAAATTTAAGTAAGGGAGGCGCAAAGGTCACATTTAGGATTAAGCACTGGTCAAAGCCATCCTTTTCCCTCATGGACAAAAAAAACACACAATATACCGAGCTTGATGAAACAAAAATAAACCAGCTGATAATATTGAAAACGAGTATACCTCAGGTGAGCCTGTTGTTCTCAGAACTAGAGTTGCACCACTATATACCTCTGAGGCATGGCGGTTAAAGGGTCAATACATATTTTTGCTTCTATAAAGAGCTGATATCTATAATTGTCAAATTATTTAATAATGTGATCTGACCTAGTGCAAGTCAATCATTCAACCGAACTTCCTGGTAACTCCCATACTCTTATATTCCATAACATTAAATATCCTTGCATTAGATGTGCTTTTGAGACAGGAACCCGTTGCAGGTAAATCAACTAAATCTAATTCAAACTTATTTTTGTTTTTGTCTAATGTTGAGTCCCAAAGAATAAGCCTACAGAATGTATATAAGGGCTGTTCCGCAAGGATCAATATATTTTCATAATACAGTTATAAAAAACTATCTTACTGATAACAACCAAACGGTTATTTTCCAACAAAATGCTTTCCTTTGGACACAATGCACTTGATTGAAACTATCCTCCCACTTTCAAGAAACAAGTTGCAAAGATTCGCGTTTCAGGAACGCCATTCAGTTTTTGTCATCGCATTCAGTTTTGACCTCTTCCACTGTTAAAAATTAGATTCCTTTGAGCGTCGGAGTTCAATTTCAGGGTCAGTAGTCATGGCTTCATACAGCACTATTTTGTAAAATGCAGCTACAATCTTCCATGAGCAATTTTGCGATGAATTTTATAACCATTGGTTTCAAACCCAAATCCGCTAATATCTGCACATGTATGTTGTTTTTCAGGGGTTTATGTGTATAAATGCCAATCACAGATTACTTTAATTCAATTGTACACCATTTTTTAAAACTGTTTGAACCACAATTAACCGTAAGTTCTGCAACGTAGCTGCTCAACCCAGCAGGGATCACTCTCTGGCTGGTTTATACCTACCAGTTTGAACCCACCACTGAGCACTGAGCAAAACCCGATGTGGCCCAACATATTCAATTCTAGGCAACCTTAATGGATGTCAAGTAGCGTCACAACACAAACCGCAAATGTATGAGATTATTGGGTATCAAATGGGAAATTCGTATAGGTCTAGTCTACTGTGGAAGATGACTGATGGAGTTGGTGGGGTTTGTTTCCTTAACTCAGAGGTTCTTGTTAACCTCCGAACAAGGGTGTGCCACCTCCCCTGGCCAATTTTGACTGGAGAGGCTGGTTCAGAGCTGGCCTCCCCTTTTTTCCAGGATGACTTGAGATGAAGTGGCCCTAATTCCTCATCTCATGGATATCGATAAGGAGGCGGCCCTACTCCCTAACCTTACCCATCCTGAATATCCTATCACTACACCGAAGCAGCGCAAAGGTTCTTCACAGGACTAAGTGCAATTTATCAGTTCTCTTGTCCTATAGAGAACAAAAAAAACAAAAAAAAAACCCTTACTGGCAGTTGACTTACATAACATATGAATGAGGAGCTATTCTTTGGAGCAGCAGGGAGGTTTACAGAGATCATGCATGGTAAATATGATATCTGTTAACTCTAAATTACACTTAAACCAATATTCAATACATTATTTTTGTGAGGCCCTATTTTGAATAGCAAGGCTGTCTTCGTCAGTAGCCAAATATAAGCTCCCATCTTCAACATGATAACAGTAGCTGTGTCGTAGATAAGGAGTAATCATCAAATAGTGGTTTACTTTCTCTGAACAGACTCTTGTATGTTCAAGTTCTAATTACCCTAATAATGATTTAGATAAACTTAATTGTCATAAATGTGTCACATTGCGATATAGCAGTGTTTTCTGCAACAAGTAACTATGATCATCTGCTGTGGATTGGAAATATGTTAGTAAATGTTGTAATTGGTAAATCTAACCTAAAAGTATTTTGAAGACTCTTGGAGCAGTTGGCAAAAACATTAAAAATATCTCTACTTTTTTACATAAAATGGCTCAGTTTATACAATTAGATTCATTATAAAAATTATGTTAAAAGATTATTCAACATTTTATCTTTAAACAAAATACTTTTAAAATAGTACAAAAGCCGACAATTTTATTTTATTGGAACGAGGCCTTTCCAACAAAATTTTGGTGTGGAGTCACCTGACGATCAAAACCGTTGGTTTTGAAAGGCCTCGTCCAAAAAATAAACTATATAGAAAAAAGTATTGTTTTAATAACATAACTTAATAACTTTTAGTAACTACTGGTGAAAGTAATTTTGCTAAAGATTAAAAATTGTATTTATCTTTGACATCATATAATTATAATCACATAAAAATTGAGTACTTAGCTTAGTTAATCCATAACAGAAGAAAAAGTTTAATGCCAAGAGCATAACGAGACTAACAACGGAAAGCGTTTAGTCAGCAATAAAGGCTAAACAGTGAATTATTACTTTGCCATTTAGAAACCAACTATAAAAGTCACACCCTATCGCATATATATAACTTTAAAAATTAAGGACATTGGGTTGCTTTTAAAAAAAAAAAAATCACTTCAGTAATGTTTTTTTCCCAATCCATGTGTATTGTGATCAGTAGCTATATGTGATAAAGATGAGAGAAAAATAATAAGCAAGTGCTAACGCAACTATGGTCCAAAAACGTGATTTAACAACATAGCTACGATCGATAGTTCATAGTTATTAAAAAAAAAATCGATGAAGAACAAATTAATATTTTAAAACACAGGTTTATATAATAGAGGACTTGTGTGTTTGCCGAGGATGTTGTTCAAGAGGAGATTCGCTTTGGTCATCTGTCCGTAGTTGCTTCCTGCTTCACCCGCTAGTCTCTTCACAGAAGTTCTGGACGACACCGAAGCCAATCATTATCAGCGGTTAGTGCAGATAATTTCAGAATTTTATGTTAATCTACTTTTTACACACTTGATCATTAAGGTAGTCCTTCCTTAAAAACCTGTTAAAGCATGTTATCCTTTATCTGCTCTAAACGTTTAAATATTGACCAACATAAAAACCTCATTTAATTTTTTGAAGAATTTCATTTTGATTAAACACATTGAAGGATCGATCTAGAACAGTCTGCCTTACCCTACCACCCTGTTCTGGGTCGAACCTGTCCAGTTGTTCATAACCACTTAACACACTGTACGAACTGGATTCTTGTATGTAAGTTACACAAATTTAGGTCTATATTATAGAGATATACAATATATTTCATATTATATTCACTAGCACACTGTAATAAATACCCAGTCTGATTTCATTTATTTAAATTATCGTAATAATAATATGTACAGCCGGTGCTGCGACCCGTTTAGTTGAACCGGTCAGTACAGAGTTACTAAGCCTTCCCGCTAGAGCGTGTTTTACCGGTCATCGTGTTCAACAAAATAAACGACTGAACGAA
>NW_025787115.1:0-13712 GCF_021130785.1 Homalodisca vitripennis
CCCCTAAACAATTTTAAAATTTAGGGTCGGTTTTTTATTATATTTACACTAAGCAATTAACAATAGTTGACCGGTGCAGACTTTTCTACCACGCTCTGTACCTCCTAAACCAGAGATCGTAGCTCAAATCTGAGGTCAGAATCTAAAATTAAATTAAATTTCCGCCAAAAAAGGGCCAGTCACTTTTTGCCGTAACTCCAACGGTTAAGCCACAAAACGCCCTCTAACTCAAAAGTTTGGTTAAAATTAAACACTTTACTTTCCACTTTCTGGCAAATCTAATCTCGGATTTTATTTTTCACCCAATTCTTTTGTTGTCTCATAAATTGGTTAACACGTCACTTAATTTTTTCAACGAAACCATTGATTATTTTTATATATCATACATAATTTGGCTAAGCGTCAGTGAAGCATTACAACCCACGAGAAAGGATACAATAGGACAAGAACGAAAATTGAAAACCAAGTCCGAATTTAACCAATAACCAAATCCCTCTTATCCCCGAATTTAAGGCACTTACTTTTGGGGGCCTGGGTGCGTAGCCCCCAGTGAGCCGAAGGCGAGTATATGTAATATAAAAAATCTGAATCTCGGTAACGGCTCCGACGATTCTCATTAAATTTAGTATGCCGGGGTTTCGGGCCAATAAATCGATCTAGTTAGGTTTCATTTTTAGAAAACGTTGTTTTTAATCTTTGTTTTCAAGCAATGAAAAACTGCTACAAAGTCAATTTTTATTTATTTTTTATTTCTTTGTTTACATTCTGTAATACCAATAAGTAAATTTTTGTATGAATTTTTAACCAGACCCTTGCAAAATCAGGAATTTTGGCTCGCATTTTATGCATACCATATAGCAAAAACGCAGCAGCACTCAAAGGGTTAAAGGCAGCAATGTTTTGCAAGTAAAAAATTATATATTTTTTTTCAAATGTCTCATATGGAAAACCCAAATTTTTAGCAAAATTCACTGTATTCGTATGTGAAGACCAACATATTTAACCACATCGGGAAAATTTTTATCAATTCTTGGTTGCTTGCATCTGCTGAAATTCCATAAAATGAATACTTTTTTATTTCGTAAATGACGTTATTTAAACTGAATGGAAGTAAAATATCAGTTATCAAGGCAGTAACTTTGATTGTCCTAAAATAACAAGGTAGCGGTATGCCATCTTTGGTAGTTTGGACAAGGATAGTGAATTTCCCCAGGAGGACCTGATAGGTTGTCTTTGGAGGTTTGTGGAACTGCTGAAATCATAGACTGGTAGGCCTCATGGTGTGCTTCCGGCGTGCGCCAAAGGCCCTTGAGGCTTAAAGTGCATGGCAGTAGGCTACTCCATAGAAGAAGAAGAAGAAGGTTTTGTTCATGCAGAGCTAAACTTTGACGCAATTGACAAGTTACTAGCAATCAAACTTTCATTGAAAATCTTGTTGGTGTTTTAAAAATATGATAAATTTGAGTAAATCAAGCTGATATTACTCTCGTTTCTTCATTTTCTGTTTGTGTCTTTACAAAAAATTGTCAAGAGACTTACTACAACTTGAGGTACTGAATCTTTTATTGTGTTTGCCAGATTTGAGGTGTTGTAAAATGTAGTCTGAACAACCACTGTGTCCAATACTAATGAAACTCCTACAAACTGTACACTCAGCTTCGGTGTCCATAGCAACCCTCTTTTAAAAAAACCTCCACTCTGGACAATTAATCTTTAAACATACAATCAATACTTAGGCATGATCAACAATTAATGACATACTATGCTGACTGTAAATAAAAATATTTAAACAAATTTCAATGCTGATTGAGAAGTTAAGATAACTGATGTAGAAACTGGGAGTGGGACAGATGAACTCTGTGCCATTATATGGGAGAGAACAGTTAGTTAGTGTTGCCTATCACATTGTGATGCAATCATAATTGCCCTGGTTTCATAAAGAACAATGTAAAGGAACTATTTTATCTTAACATTCGTGAGAGGGTACAACAGATTTTATCATTATAGGCTATGTAACTTTCTTCCAAAATAAGTTAACTGATTTTTATTCCGAAAATGAAAAATGTAAATGTAAAATTTTTGTCCTATAGCATGTAATTAAAATATTTTCTGACTACCTAACAAAATAAAATAAAATTTGCAAGAGCTGAAGAGAATTTTTATCGAAATCTAAAGATACTGTCCTAATTCACTGCTGCAATCTGCAGTGTTTTCCCTAGGTAAAAACTTACTACATATCCTGCTGTGATTCTGCAGTGTTTTCCCTAGGTAATAAAACACTTACTACATATCTTTTCCCTACTAAAACACTTACTACACAGGCCTACACTATTAACATTTATACAAAGAAACATAAAACTATTTAAAAACTGTAACAAAAAGGATGACTAAAACAAATTGACTTGTAAAAGAGCACTTTTTAAAATGCTGTCTGACATGTTTTTCCAGTAAAGTAATCGTAATTGTATGCTGCTTAAACATAGTATAAAGTTTAGTTATTTTATATAATCTTAAATAGCCTACATACATTTCTTTTACATATAAAAATCTATCTTCACTATAATACAATTTTCAAAGTCTATAATGTAATTCAGTTTGACATTTTTGTTCCAAATTTAAATTATGTGTTTGATATTGAGTAATGGCCGCAAGTGCAATAACGATGTACGTGTGTTCTGTGTCACAAGGAGTCAGGCACGTTGATCCTTCAAAATAGTAAAAAGTGAGTAAATGATAGGCCTACAGTATTTTGTTTGTATCATATAAAGAAGTAAAACCAGAAGAACTAAGTTAGGCTATATTGTTTACTTGAAATATCTATTACATATTTGGATCTACATTTTATTTTCAGTATTTTTAGACAGTCATAAAGATTGAGGATTCGATTGTGATGGTTCCGCTTATTGTACTGCAGCCGGGGTCACCACCATGGATTGGCCTATTAATAGAAATCATTTCATTTTAGCCAATTTTTGGCCAGGCTTTTGTTTTAAAGTCAATAATATAATTCTGGCATGTTTCAACATACTACAAAATAAATCACATTGAGACTTTAATAAGCAGCCTACACTTGTTATTCAATCGTCATTATCGAATTTGACATTACATAATAATTGTACAACAAGAATTATGTATACATGAATAACACATTACAACCAAAAAATAACTTAAGAGTAGACTTAAAAGTTGGTTTTGTTATTTTCAATACTACTGTTAAGTTAGGGGAGACTTTCATAGGTGGCCTACACTCGTTATTCGATCGCTATTATCAAATGGTTCACTTGTTTTTATCCCAAATGATAATTCGATACTACAATTTATTTCTTATTATATGATTTGGGTAGGGTACGATTAGCTGACCCGGTTTTTTTATATCGAAATTGAGCAAACGATTATTACTTAATCATAACCATGGATATAATCAATCGATGCTGATTAATTAAATAATCTATATCAATAGCTGTAAACACATTCAAATAATACTCTTAATGTAACATTTCAATTTTATATAAGTAACATTTGATTATTTAAAAATGACCGTCAATTTTATAAAACTACACGACATTGCTTTGGAAGATGATAAGACATGTTTTTCATGACTTCAACATATTGGACTCGTGCTGAAAAACCCATTATGTGAAATTTGTGGAAAAGAAACCAACTGTAACTGTGAGAGGAGCAAATATGGTCGTCTTCAGTTTTTGTAATTTTGGTTATAATAATTTGTTTGATCATTGTAAAATATTAGATCCATATTTTAATTTAAAACATATGATTGTTATTGAGAACTATAGATATTTTATATCGATTGATAGTCTAGGATTTGAGATGCGAATATTAGGTATCGATGATTACATTCTTCGATATAAAAAACCGGGTCCCGCTTATCGTATCCTACCCTATGATTTCAACTTCTTAGTTTGTAGTAATTTTAATGTAAACAATAAACAAAAGGAAGTAGGTAACTAATATTTTGATACTTTGAAAATGGCGATGAATATGAGGAAAATATGTAAGATATTTCGTGACGAGATTTGTTTAAGAAGCTTGAACATGTGGGTTTGGCTTCTGGTAAACACATGGGGAGAATTCTTTCCTCCATTTCAGAAAAGTATTTATTAATATCAAATTCTTTGATGTCAAAGTCTAGGCCATAGTTGGTTTTGTAATGTTATAAAATTTGTGTATTTAAAAATTGTGTAATGTACAAGATTCTTCTTCTAACGTTAATATTATTATAACTGTGTATGATTTTTATATACATTGAAGTTAGATAATATATCAAATTGTTCGATAATAACAATTGAATAACGAGTGTAGGCCTCTTATTAAAGTCTCCCCTAACTTAACAGTAGTATTGAAAATAACAAAACCAACTTTAATTCGGAGCACATGTTACAGACACTATAAAATAATTACAGTTTGCCCGGATAGCTGTGAGCAACTGCTTTTGTAAAATAGAGGAAAGGATTCTTACCCGACAGGCGCAAGTATCTTTGGTATTTAGCCTATTTACAATTAGCGTGACCATGGAAAATGGACTTTTTTCATGGGTTGGGCATTTATAGCCAAGTATTATTATCACAGGTGCATATAAACTGGGGGGAAAGTATATTATTGTATTATATTGATGCCTTTCGGACATTATTGCGTTAAGGAGCAGGGGCATCACGTGATCTGGGATTCGACTTTTGCAAGCTTGAGTTAATTTTTTTTCTAAAAGAGCAAGCAGTGCGCAGCACTGCACAGCGGGCAGGGCATCGTTGACAGGATTAACGTACTAGTCAGCATCATTTCAGTAACTTATCACTTACCTTAATGAACATCCAACACAAAGGTGTGCCATTACCACTACTGAAACTAGGAGGTTAAGAATAGACACGGAGGAACAAAAATAGTTCAAAATGGTGTCCCTTCTTTATTTGAGAGAGCCGCGGAGTAATACCAAACTGTCAAATATGGATAGTGTTGCCAGAGGTACTGTCAAAAACAGAGTTTTCAGAGGATCTCAAAAAATCGTAACTCCTTTGATTTTTGTTGCCGACAAATTTTTTCTTCACTATTGTTTTCAGGAAAAAATTGTAGTTTTCAGGAAAAAAAATGAACATACCTTTCCGATGATCACGTTATTGTAAATTGATACCGTATCTTTCAATAAAAAAGATAGTCTGTTAGACAGTCTGCCGCTATTCCACTCCTCAATTTTTATGAACCCTTGCCAAAAACTTTCAATCTGAATACTCATCGCCAATTTCGAAATCTCCAAAAAATAGATACTACTCGTTGTTTAATGTTTACATTAGACATTATTATAATTTATCAATGCGTTGTGAAGTCATAGGTATGTTAACTAAAATAAATTGTATGAATAATATGAATTATTAATTTGATAGAAAAGATCAATAGGCCTTATTCTTAAAAACGACTCAATAACAAGTGTAGGCCACTTATTAAAGTCTACTCTAAATCATAGTAAAAAAGTAAAATCATGTTAAAGTAGGGTAGGCTATCTAAATAAAATGCTATTTTCATGAGCCAAGGTTGCTTTATAGATATACCATAGGTTTAGGGTCATTAAGACTTATTTTTATAGTTAACCTGGTGGCACTTAGCCTATGTCATACAAGGAAATCTATCTTTGATATCTGTAACAATTTCTATTTCGGCCTTCATTTTGTAAATATTGTTTTTGCAGATGTAATTACTTTTGATAATCAGACAAAAAATGTAAGAGGGTGGTGTACTTCTAAGGTGTATGCATTAGAATAAAGACATTTGAGCAAGTATAAAACTAATGTAATCTAATACTATAGTACAAAATGTATACCTTAATAAGAAAATGTAATCTGAGTAAAACATCAACAAGCTACGTGATTGCACATTGCCCACAAACTATTATGAACTTACCTTGCTGTAGTCCATAACTTTTGTTTACTTTTCTGCTAAATACCTGAACAGTGAACAAGACTGAGAATGTTCACTACAAACACAAACCTCTCTCATTGGCTAAAATTTACCATTATTTTTGTGTTGTTAACTTTTTTTTAAATTCCTGACTAGGAACAGGACAAAGAGTATAATTTTGAATATTCCACTTAAAGACTGAATATTGACTTGAATATACTTTTAAGTACAAAAAAGTCCCTCGTTGCACCAGATTTTAATGAAGAACAAACTACTATTTTTCTTTAAGTGTAGTTTCCCAACGATGACGCTTGTAAATTTTCAGAAATCTGAATCACAGAAGCTGTGAGAATAACTTAATGCAAACAAAAAAAAACAATTCAACAAAGTAATATACATTATTATTATTATTATGTATAATACTGTATATTACATGCTGTTGGAGATTCTAACTTTATCGAACGTAAAGGTGATAAAAACCCCATACGAGCGCAAATATCTTAAACATGAACTGGAGGGAACGTTCAGGCATAAAGGAAACTGGTAAAACTATAAACCTTTTCATTAAAGGTTCCCAAAATAGTTCAGAATGAAAAAACTAAATTATTTCGCAGCCGTAAATCCTTGTTAAACCTATACAATACTATCACATGTGAATTGTTTTATCACCAACCTTCATGAACTTAGACAGTCCCTAGGTACAAGTATGTACGACATATTTATGCTCACTGAAAACTAATCTTTTCCCGAAAGAGGTGATGCTGAGTTAGGATTTTATAGTCATAACGTTTATAGGTATGATCGATCTTGTGTCAATACCAAACAGGAGAGTGGCGGGGTTATGGAATTGTGGCTATAAATAAAAGGCATAATTCAAAACTAGCAACAACCATAAATTATCCTACTTTAAAAACGCTCTTCGGTTCTTTATAATTGTCTCATAATGCAAATCTTTTGATTAATTGTGTTTATATTCCTCCTAAAATACCTATTAAAGCCTATATTGGTTATTTCCAAGCATTTGAGGAAGTATTTAGCACGGAAAAGTATCATGAAAATCATAATCGCATTATTTCTAGAAGATCCACAGTAAGTAACCTCGTAATCCTTCAAGAAGCTACAAAAGATTTCAGTAATAAGAAAACAACTTGGACGTTATATATTTGCATTTTTCTAGGGCATTTGACAAAGTGAGTCATGAGATTTACTGGTTAAACGTGAAGCCTATTGCATAGTTGGTTTTTTGTTGAAGTGGTTTGATAGCTGTTTATACAATCGGAGACTTTTGGTCAAGTATAAAGGATCTCTTTCTTGGGGGTTCTCGGCAACTTGTAGAATTCTTCATGAGTATTACTTTGGTCTACAACTCTTCGTAATCTTCATCAAAAATATTGGAATAAGGCATTAGAAGTACTAACCTTCTGTTTGCTGACGACGTAAAATTAGTTCAGGTGGATGAACTTCAATGCAACTGTATTTCCCTAAAAAGAGGATTTGATGGCTATTGAGGGGTTCTGTTATGACTTTCACAGCATCAAGAATCCAACTTTACATCAATATTGTTTGGAGGGGGAGGTATCAAGTGCTGACACGTTGTACATCCGTTAAAGATCTTAGAGTTGATTCCTGTAAAGCATATATATATATATATATATATATATATATATATATATATATATATATATATAATACAGCATACAAAAACAACAACAAACATTGAACCACAAAAAGTACTTGCTCCGCCGGGAGTCAAACCCGGATCTCTCACTTGCCAGGTAAGTCAAACTACAAGCCTAGATAACAATACTGATAATGAAAAATACAGTATAACAGAATTGTTTGAGATGTTGAGAATGATTGCATATGGCAGCTACATTTCCAGTTCAGAGCAATTTAAAATTCATAATTCCTGTTAATCGATCTTCTACCAAAAGACTTCCTTGATCTTGTAACAGAACATCAGAGGAAGTCAATGCGGCTGAGAACGGATGGGCTGTCAATCGTCCCTGTGTGGATTTTGTATAAGAACAGGATAAGAACACCGGCTTTACAAAATTCCTATATGAAATTCCCAAACGATAGCCAATCAATCGCAGGAATTTATTTTGTATATGTTCCAACTTTCTTGAAACAGTAAATTGATAAAGGGCTCACAAATTAAAACCATCCAACATTTCAACGCAATTTTAAAATCAAACTTCGTCCAAATTTTAGTATTATGACTTGATTCATACTCATCTGGAGTATGGGCATAAGACTTTGGGTTTAGACTTCAAGTAAGGGCTGTGAGAACTACCTTGAAATTGAAAGTTAGAGAGTTATCTACAGACGCATTCAGGGAGCTTAAATTAGCGACTTAAACCTTCCCTCTATATTGGAGGTCGCCCTACTACCGATCAAAGTGCGATTTGACTGAAGGCAGGGATGTTCACCGTTGTAAAAGTAGAGGAAGGGGCAGCTATATAACTCAACAATATAAAAGTGCAGTCTCCAAACGACTCCCTTTAAACGTTTTTGTTTGTTCTATGTAGGACAAGAAGCTTAGAAAACTGCAACCTAGTCCTATAAGGATTTTTGCTCTGCTTTCAGAGTGACGAGATATTCTGGATGGGTAAGGTTGAGGGTAGGGGCCGCCACCTGTCGAAATTCATGAGGAAACATTTAGGGCACTAAATGTTTTCAAGTCATGTCCCTTCGGAAGAATGGAAAAGCCAGCTCTGAACCAGCCTCTCTAGTCAAATCAGGCAAGGGCAGCAAGCACTAATGTCTAGACTCGCAAGAACCTTTGACTCTTAGGAAACGAACCCTACCAACTCCAACAGTAATCTCCCGCAGTAGACTAGTCTATCAAATTACCCTTGTGCCCCAGAATCTTGACATTTGCGGTTCGTGATGTGCCGCTCCTGGGCATCCATAAGGTTGCCCAGATTTAAGTGACACATCGGTTTTGATTGTACCCAGGGTGGGTTCAAACTGGAAGATATAAACCAGCCAGAAATTATCCCTCTTGCCCTTCACACGTTGGTGTCACAATAATCAATTGCTTTCCTGATGTGCAACCGTGTAACTTACCCAATGTTTACGCTCAAAATTGAAGTTTTGTTTAATCTAGTTAAAATATCAGCCCGTTTTATAAAACTGTTTTCCTCAGTTAAAAATACAGAAAAACATACAGATACAATCACCAGATGTGAATACAGAAGTGTGTATTTTCACATACATATTTAGTCTTATTTTTCGTCCCTCGAAGTTACCGTCTAAGGCGGTTACCTATTTGCCTAATGAAGGTTTAAATCTTTATACTTAATTAAAAAAAACAAAATTGCCATTCTAAATTTACTACATGCAACCTGTGTATTTTGATTCTACTTCAGAACACATTTAATAAACGCTACTTATTATTTTCTTTTTAAAACTGGAGTTTTATTGGCGTCTAGTTTATAAAGTCATCAATGTTAAGCGCAGGATTGTTGCAGAGGTAATGTGTTTATAGGGATAGAATAGTTTTAAATCATCCAGTAGAGTTCCGACACTGCGCCATTTAATACAAAGTAAAATAAAAACAAAATTGAAATTACAAGTAGAATGGGGAAATGAGGATTGTGAATTAATAGGTAGACGTTGAAAGATTGTCCCTTGTCAAATGAACAAAGTCTCTACTGTATGCTTCTTGATATTTGCATGTGGGGAAATAGTATCAATTTTTTTGTTTAATTTTTGGATAAACAAATTTTACGATGGTGGCACTTTTTGAAAATGGCGTGTGGCAAAAAAAAGAACACTATTTAACTTCTTCATCTTTTAAATTTATACATTTGAATAATAATAGATTTTAAACATCACCTTTACCTTTTTATCTGCCACAGTAAACTGAAAGATAATAATAAGCACTATATTTTTAACGTTTAATGAACATTCTGTGAATAAATACAATGTTTATTAAACCAGTAGTCTGGAGACAAGAATACTTGTCACTCCTACAATTACATCTACAATTATCCACTACTTTTCAATACAAAATCGCACTTAGGGCCTATGTCTATTTCGTACTTTCCCATATTGTTACAACGGTCGAGTTTACTTTCGCACTAGCACGTTTCAATACACTGTAATTCATTTGACCTGACATGTACAAGGAGGAGAACAATGCCTTTTTGTAGCACGACCAGCGGCAAACTTCCAAGATATCTTGGTACAACAAGGGTATACAGATAACAGGCTCATTGCACTCCCTACTTTGTTCCATCCGAAAGTTGAAGGTAGCGGGTTATCCTGAAATGGTTATGCTGAGTTATGTTTTGGTTCCATTCAAAACGTTGAAGGTGAACCCTTAGCAATGCTGGATCCAGTACAGATCTTGTTGGAGGAAATCTTTGCTATGTTTCTTCTGTGTAAACAACAATCGCGCAGCTTCTATGTTTATCAATCATGTTTTGGAGGGATAAGCTGATAAATGAATGCTTTTGTATGTATACAATTTTTTTACTTCAAAATAATTTAATACAATGGAGTTTTGGGAGTTAGTCAATTATTTGTAATCCTTACTCAAGGCGTGTTGTAAAACCAAAAATAGTGGTAGCAGGCTACAACTGACTAGCTGAATTGGAAGATTAGTGAACTAACACGTAGTCATGAACTTTGAAACGTTTTAAGATTCGTCCTAATGTCTCCCATCTGCTCCATATGCTACCCGCCACGCTTAGTCAATATGGTCATCTTATATTCTTTTTTGTGATGGGATAACCGAATGGATTTTATAACCGACTAACCAGTCAGTTATTTTTCTCGTTAATCGGTTATTTTAGTCGAATGAATAACCGATTACCTTTTAAATTCAATCCACATTTTAGTACACAATTTCAGAGTTTATTTACAGATAACAATTAGCCTAATGCTCTGCTTAACTTACTCTCAATATAATGCATTTCATTTTTGTATTTAAACAAAACACTATTATTCACGAAACACCTTAACCATAATATCTACACAATTATTTTATTTGTGTCCTATAAAAAAATCAAACATCAAAGTGTGATAAAAGAAGATCTTCTATTGGAGATAAGTAGGTGCGAACTGAACTGATTATTTAATATTTATATTCTTTGATAGGTATGGAGAGTCAAAGGGATGGGGTGGTGGGGGAATGAACCATTCCTGTTGAGACAGGTACGCGGCGCGGCGCGGCCAATTTACTCACGGCCGTACTTAGCTTTGGCGAGCCCTGGTAAAGATATTCGGTCGGGCCCCGTCGTGTCCCCCCACCAGACACAGTCCCTTCATATAGACGTGTGACTGGCTCCGGAAGAAATTGTACGAAAACCCGGTCTGAGTTCGGACCTAAATATACAATCAAAAAATTCCAAGCAAACCCGCACTGGCAGAACCGTAATTGAAAACGAAATTCTGTAATTGTATTATTACTTTTTTCTGTGCAGTACGTTACAGTCATAACATTTTAAAATGTTATATTATCATATATCATCTATAACACTACAAGATAATTACCGTTCAAATTGCAAAATTATAATTTATTTTAATTACGAATCACCAAAGTTAACCGAAAGTTAATCGCTAAAGAACGATATTTCAGTAATAAAAATTATGGTTGCCTGTAAAGTCGGTTTTACGGGCGAAGATTTTACGTGACAACGTCTTTTATTCTCCCTCGGGTTTAGGAATATGTTATGATGATATGAATATTATTAAAATTGCACAATAGGTAACAAGGAATTGAAATGAAAAATAAGAATTGGCACAAATTATCACTAATGTTAACTATAGAAATAATATTTTGGTTTACTAAAACAATGTACATAATATTGAAAATTAATTTTAAAATTATGTTCATTTGTAAAAGGTAAAGTTGATAATAAAAACATGTTACTAAAATTGGGAACTTTGAAATTCTTGCTAAACACAGTTAAGAATTCTAACTTCGCCGTCAGTGGGTGGGTACTTGGTCGGTTTAGTTCGTTTTGTTTGGGTCGCACTGTTATGACAAGGGTTTAGTAGGATCTATAATTTGTATATATTTATAAAATGGTTTTTAGACTAGGCAATACGCGCTGTTTTTCTTCTCAATCGAGCTCTGAAATTTACGATTTGATTGCCAAGGAGTGATTTATAACTTAATAATTTTAATTTACTTAAACAAAAACACTATCAACATTTTGTCCAATAGTTTATAATGACATAAACCTTTAAACTCAGTTTCTCAAACTTTTGTGTTCCAAATCTAACAATTTAATCCAATCAACTCATAGTTTACGTAATAATGAAGATATCAGTGTACAATTATTTACCTTTATTGTTGATTAGTTGTTGTAAATGGACGAATCTAAAGCACTCCACATTTTCACGAAATAAAACATTAGTTAGTTATCTGCTTTTATTCCCCGTTGCGGCGAACCCACAGTTATCTTGCTTTATCCCGTGCGGGCGGTACCCCACTGGACGGGCATCGTAACGTTACCGGGCGTTACACTTTTTCATGGACGTGACTCCGAGCCGCAACCTAATTTTAAGACGTTGTCAGCGTCAAAAAATAACTTTATTATAATAAATCGGAGCAATTCAAGTATTAGACTGTTCTGCACAACCAGTTAACTTACAGAAAGATTATTCCGGTTAGAAACCTAATCTAATAGACTAATTTAAAATAACCGATCAGAATCAACTGATTAAATTCAAATATAGACTAAGTCTTTACAACCAGTTAACTTATAGAAAATTATTCGGTAAGAAAAACTAATTCTAAAGACTATATTTAAAATAACCGATCAGAATGCAACGGGACTAATTTCAAGTACAGACTAAAGTCTGCACCATTTTCAGTTACTTCTACAGAAAAATTAAGGTTCGGTAGAAGAAATATTAGTCTATAGACTAATTTTAACTGGAATGCAGCCCAAAAATTTAACCGAGACTAAAAAAAAAAAAAAAAAAAAAATCGGTTTTAATTAAAATAAAAGTAACCGAACTAACCAGTTATTTTCATTCAGTTTATTCCCACCACTTAGTTCTTATGTTCCAAGTCAGACTGACAAGTGACAGACTAGAGAAATGACAAATGAGATGGAGACTACGACTAGAGTGTTATTAGATAAGACGTGTAGCAGCCGGACAGCACAGCTCTAGTCGTGAGTGATTGTAAGGCATAAACAAACATTAAAAATTTTATTTGATGCTACATAAAAATCCATCATTTCGTAGAGTTTTGAAATATTTTGTGTTTCTGTACAGTTTATAATTGAGGCAAAGCTTGACATTTATAAAATGTAATTTAGTTAACCTAAGTAACAACTAACTGTTGTAGTAGTGCGCACTTTTTTAATAACAGGTTCACTTCTTATTACAAGAAACAGAAACGGGCTGCATGTACTGATATGTGGCCACACATGACATTCAAATTAACTAATCAATTAAGAAGTATGGTTAAACATATCGAATAATATATAATATTTCCATATTATGATATTGAAACGGATATTGTTGCTCTAGAGTACCCACAAATTTTGGAACCATGGTATTTTCCGGAGGCCAATATTATTTGATGAGTTTTCTTACCAGGTACCTAAAAAATTACACATAATTTAGAAAGACACAGCCTTTATTTAACCCAGGAGCACCTCGCGCTAATAGATTGAATCTAACCATATTTTTTGTTTTATATAACCATTTTTTTTATTTGTTTTCTTACAACCACTGAACCCTTAATTTATGCTTCTATGGGTATGTCTTGTTGCGTTTTATTGCATCTATTGTTTAGTAGCAGTAGAAGTCGCTGATGTGGGGGCGTCATGGTTGGG
>NW_025787116.1:0-14627 GCF_021130785.1 Homalodisca vitripennis
CTAGATTGGAGATCAGTCTATACGAATCAGTTAAAAAATTGGCTGCGGAAATCCTATTTCATACAATAACATGACATGAAAATATTTTTTTGCTGATCAAAATCTTATTTGAATATTCCTCCCCCCCCCCCCCCCCCATCACTTAGGCAAAATACCAATGTATAAAAGATGAATAGTAAGGAGTGTGGCGTAAGGATGTGTGTGTGGCAGGGAAATCGTTGGGTCAATGTCATTACTGAGTACAGTGTAAACCAAACTGGGCGTCACTTTTTATTGTAATTTGCCCCCCCCCCCCTTCTTCATAATACTTGTTTTAATAATCAGAATATAGTTACTAATCTATTGTTACATTATTGTAACAAAATGTGGGAAATACGTTGTATAATTTCCATCCTTATAGCCTTACCTCATATCCTTAATTACCCGCTATCACCAATATTTCTACGTCACACATTCAGCCTTAATTCAATACCTTTTATAGAGGAACCATTTACTGGTAACATTTATAGTGAAAACATCCTATACCCTATACTCCACATCCACATACATAAACCCACACTGCAACTTACTTTAACAAGAAAAAAGTAAAACATAATGAAACATGAAAATGATTGAATAGCTGGATGATTTTTTTGACAACTGAAATAGTAAACGCGGTTTATTTTATAATTAGTATGCTAAATTGTACTTGCAATGATAATTATATTAATTAGTTTTACGTTAAAAATATCTGTTGAAACTGTTTCGAGTAATCTAATTTCTAAGTATCAAATTCTAAGTTTATGCCTTAATTATCAGTAAAATGTGTAATGATTTTCCACTTATATTGAACTTCAATGAAGTGTAATAGACAGGTGATACAATAACAGTACAATACACAATCCCTAAGATAGCCCGTAATTTTTCAGTCTTAATTGGGACAGTAACTAAAGTGGAATTGTCAAGGTAATCATCAAAAATAATTGTTTTTTTTGAGCTGTGTATCTATTTATTGTAATAACTTTTTGAATAAGCAGGGATGGCTAGAACACCGGATTTCATTATTGTCTGACATATAAGTAATTAATACAAACCAATATGTAAATTCAATTCTGTCAATATTAATTTGTTAGACATGCACAAAGAAGTAGTTTTATAAAACACGTGGATGAGGAAGGCTATAAAAGAATAAATTTAACAACTTATATTCGTTCATAATTGTAAATATCTTTTATACTTCAACAATATATTTTGGAAAAAATTCCGGAAGGGTTACTGTACTATCCGTGTGTTTCGCATACTAAAGCCCAACGTCAGTAAATTTTGTTCTTGGGTTCCAACTCAATTAAAAACTTGCCGGCGGGATCCTGCAGCTATCGAGGTATAAAATAATGCAAATCTTGGGAATCTCCTGGATGTCGGTGGAAGTGAGAGCTCTTTTGTAAATTTCTCCGGACGGCTTCCCTCCACTAAACATGGCTGTACCGGAGCTGTCTGAGTATATAATACCAAGTCTTAATAACATTTAAACTTAGCTAGGATTATAAATACTTATTAGTTACACATAGTTATAATTTTTGTTGACAACCTTGTTAACGTTGCTAGTGCATCATATAATAATAAATAACTTTACGTTTAATAATAATCACTGGCACAAACGGTTGTGACGGTACAGATCGAATACAATGTTCTGCATGATTGGTTTTATTTTTTAGAGAAGAAATTCACTATTTTTTAATACCATGCAACTTGGTAAGAGAATACTTTTTTTATTGTTCCTTTTCATTTATTAATAATACAACAAGAATTGTAAAAAGTTCTTTAGAAGAATTTTCAGTAATAAAAACTAACTTAATTTTTTATCCCGGTTAATACATTTCAGTACTGTTTCACAGGAGAGAGATAAATCAAAATGGTGACAGCACCAGTTTCAAATAAAAAAAAAAGTATAAACAGTGACGTGTGTTTTTAACAGTTTATATTGTTATTACGTGATCCCACGTAAATATCAGAAGATTCGTTTACTCATATTTTCTTTACTTCTTATTTAGACGTAACAATGGTAAATATCTCTTTCTTCAATCGTGGTAAAGCAATTAATAGGCCTAGCTTGAATTTATATGGGTTATAAATTTGTTCTCACTGCAAATATTTCAATGGAATTTTAAGGAATTTTTTAGAACACTTGCACAAGTACAAATGAGGTATTAGTTTTATGCTTTAAAAAATTATTAAAAACACACTTAAGATATCTTTAAAATATTAACAGTTTTTTTATAAATAAAGAAAACAAATTAAGAACTTCTACAAAAGTTTTATTGTTTTAAGCCTAGCTATTATTTATTGCATAAACTGTATACTTAAAATGGATACGAGACAAAAATATTACCACCTTCGATTAACGTAAAATTATATACATTCTACGTCAATGTGGATGCCTTTGCGAAAGCCAACAAATACGGCCTTCCCCTTCTCAGAGACGAACATGTTTAGGCAAAGTAATGACACTGCTGAGACAACACCGACTTTAAATTGCTGTAGCAATTTACCTCTTACAAAACTTCTGCTGGGCCCACAAAGAGTTAAAATGGGTATTTAAAAATGGGTAAAACCGTATTAGATGGAGTATGTTCAATAGATTGAAAACTGTCAAAGTAGCATTCCCAAAAAGAGTCTCCTTGACTCATGACCAAAATTATGGCAAACAGATTCAGAACCTGGTTGTTGACTCGAATACAAACGAGAATGCACTGCATTGATGAGAGAACTACCGTTCTACACTCGCCGCAAGTCAAGTTCTGCCACAGGACATCACCGGTGAATGTATCGTGAGATGATAGATGAACCGCCCGGCACTGACATGATGCTGCCAAGCTCATTCAGAGGAAACTCGCCAGTAGTGCCGGATTCAGATCAGTTAAGTACTCTTACTGCGTATTTCCACTGGTCTTATACTGAAAAAGCTGAAGTCTTCTACAAGTGGATTTGTGTGGAGTTCATCAGCTTCTTTCCTAGCAGCGTGTCATTGTTGTAAGGTATTGGTTGTTTAAAAATGTTGAGATTAAAAAGTATAAATATATTTAAACTTAATATAAGTCGAAAGAAGAAGTTTCAAAAGCTCCTAAAGTGGACTGCCGGGTAAGTAATACGGTTTTTAATGAACTGTTAGAACTGCTTCTAGAAGTCACTTGTAACAAGCCTCGTATAAATAGTCATACTGCCTAATAAATTAAAAAGTGAATGTAAAAGGTGGTTTTTTCCGCAAATGACATTAGGTTACAAGTGAATCGCATGTCAACATTTAAAAGTGCGGCATATACAAAGGTAACTTACATAAGTATACAAGTAAATGATTTTTACAAGTGACTTGTACAAATTTCTTCACAAAAGATGACATGTGGCACAGTGGTCCTTGAAAAGGTGAACTTTTAAAAACCTCCATCTAGATCTATCTTTAATAATACTTACATTTTTTAGGTCTTAAAATTTACACTTGAGTTTTAAAATTATTTTATAACAAATAAATTTAAAAGCATTCAGCATTAATTAATATTATATTGTTTCTATTAAGATGTGGTGGGGGGGCTACGAAAGACTCTATCAACTAAATATTAGAATCCACATGTACAGTCCTGAAAACCGAGTACGAATTCCTGTATCCAGAGGGAGTGCAATGGAATCCAACGCTTGGAAACTAATTACTTATTCTCTTTAATTGGAAAGCAGAGAAGGAGGGACCCATTCTTTTGCCTTGAAATAAAACAAATCAAAAATTATATTTCCGGATTTATGAAGATAATATACTTAATTTTCATCCCCCACAAATGAATAAATGTAAAAAAGTTACATGGTACGCGGTAATTTATTGTTGCTCAGCGAAAGAATAATTAACGATCGAAACAAACGATGTAAGAAACTCAGTTTTATAATATAAGAAAACTGACTTTTTGTAATTTATTCGACTGCATTTCTTGCAATATTTAATGATGAGTTTTTTTTCACTTAATTAAACTGTTTGGTATCGCTGTTGCAGGATTCTGATTCCAACTCGTTGTATAAACCCAACTATTTTCAACTAATTCTTAAAATTCAGTTTGTCCAAAAAACCAGCCACCCAAGATAAAACGAGAACTACAAGAGAGTTTTCAATTAGGATTTCGTGGCGTAAATAAAATATTCACCATTTTTTCAAGCAAAAGGACTTTGTACCACACATGGGAAATTAAACCAAGACTTTGAAATCACTACATAATTATATTTTGACTACAGTATTTTCTTGTTATAAATTATAACTTCTTCCCATTCTTTTTTCATTCAAAAAGTTCAGCGAGCCAGCCTGAAACATAACGAGATTTTTACTGGTATTAAAGTTGAAATTGAAAAATATATAGTAAAAACAGAGGGTTTGCGATGCAAGTATAAGTACATAGATGGAAAATTAACAAGTTAATGGTAAGCCATTTTCAGAAGAGAATATTTTGGGCTCTAGGTTTTTGTCAGGCTTGTGGGCAAACAAAATATGTACGCCTAAATGTGAAGCGCAATGTTTTAACACAGTGTATTAAATTTGCGGACGTGATAAAATCGGTTCCTTGTTTGTTATAAAATTTTAAATTAGCAGCACCGTCTGTAGGTTCCCTTTTACTAAGGTGAATATGATTAAAAAAAAGAAAATTTTTGCTATCTATTTGGAATTTGTTTTGTAGGAGTTAAAAGTTGGAAATACAGGTAATTTTAGTGGGCAAAAAACTATCTAAACTGTATTATATATTAAATGTGAGATTCTTATATTAATGTGTATGAGGGATAGGTTCTCTCGAGGTGTTTACGTGAATTATAATTGGTTAATAAGCAGAGAAAAAAAAAACTGTTTTTTTATCATAAACTTTCTTAAACAAATTGAAATTGTTATATAAAAATGTCTATTGCGTTCTTGGTTCTCCAATAATCTTTTATATTCATATTCCTTCTATCAATTAAATTTTCCTTATAATTACAACATTACAACAGTATTTTCTTTCGGCTATATAAGATGGCTATAACTGCACAATGGAAATAACAAGGCTTTATATTTTTTTCAGTATTCAGAAAGATAAGTCGGACGGTCTGAGCAGCATAATTTTGTAAAAGAATTACATTCCACGAAAACCAACAGAACGCCTTATTATTTGAACTCGATGAAAATCTTATTTGGCTTCTCTGCCATTGAAATTTCTGTCTTGGCTATAGTGAAAACGACCTTCCGTTTTCCCCGGGTAGAAGAATGTTTACAATCTCATCCACTTTTGTATTCCCTTATAAGGTACGATCGTGACGGAATGTCTTCATTTTCAAGAAATATAACAAATACACATAAAATACAAAGAAGTTTGAGATTTTTTTCTTAATAATCCACAAACTCATTTGAAAAATTAAAAAAAGCATTTTAATGCGTATAATTATTAAATGAATCTTGTCCTCATATAGATCAACGCCTATATTACTATCCTAGGACTAAAATAGAGGTTGTAAAAGTTCCATGAGGTGTAACATTGTTCATGTGGGGCCACAAGTCAAGTTGGTGACATTAGCTTTTGCCGGGACTTAATTTTTGGATTTTTTAAGTGCCACAGATGCCGTTGAAAAAGATCCAGAGTTTTACTACATGCAACTCGGTATATTTGGCGATGCAGTAGCTCGTTCTACAAGCAATCTGGTGAATTGCTGGTGATTCAACCAGTTGCCCTAAATTGAGTTCGCACTAATTTATGTACGTTTTTAACAAGATTTGCTATTCTCGACGTCTCTCTTGATTCCACCAATATTGGCGGCAATCTTGGAGATCAATTGGCGATATTTTTGAATTCTAACGAGGTCTCAGAGTTGTTTACCAGAGCATTCCTTTGATGCGTTTAATTCGGCTGCATTAGGTGGTTTGAGGCGGCTCCACAATAAGAAGAAAGTGACCTTAAAACTACTTGCCAGACATTCTAAGAATAATTTGTAGTCCACCATCCTATCTTCTGGGGTTTCTCTGCCTTGAGTTCTTTAAATTTTCTGTTTCACATCGGAATTATTGTTCCTTTCAGTCCAGTGCTAAACAATGCTTCTTGTATCACCACAACGGTGGCAAGTCCTCTTCCATCATTTTGCTTGATCAAGAACTATCAAGAACAGAATATTGCCAACGAGAGGATTGCTTGTTGATTTCCAGTACAAAGATGACTTTTCGGCCGGAGATGTGAAAGTGATATGCTAGAAATCCAGATTTGCTTGTCGACGATAAAACTTAGGCATCACTTCTTCCATAAATGATGGGGCACTGTTTTGTGTGTCATGGGTGTCCACTGACAATCCAGCTTGAATGCTATTGAGTGTGTTTTTGAGGTCATTGATAAATACCATTTTTACATTCTAATAGCGTAAAAAGCAATGATTATATTGGTGTAAGTTTAATTTATTCTCCTTAATTATTTTAAAACATGTATTATTTCCATTGTTAAAATTAAATTTACTAATTAAACTTACGGAAATAGTTATGGGCTGCTCGGAATGCCTGAGGGAAGCGAGGTGGAGGAGGTTGGGACATCAGCAGGACCGGAGATACCAGGAACTCGTTGGTGACGCATTCTCGTTAATGTATGAGGGCATCAACCTTGGGCGTAGGATTCGATCTGCCTAGGTTCTTGCGTATGATATTCGGAATAGTAACTTACAGGCTCTCTTCACTCTATACCTTCAAGAAGAAGACAAATTAATTATTAGGTTGCTGTTGGGACAAAAGCAGTTTTTTTATATACTTATATATCATTAAAAAATCTAGTAAATTCACTGCATTTATTACATTTCTATACAAGGGTGGTCATTTTTAAATAGCCACGATTTTGATATTGGAATCTATAAAATCCGATAGAAAACTTTAAATGGGGGAACCCTTACTTGATTTTAGACACATTTATAAAAACATGTAACCATAAACCTATTAAAATCTGCCATTTTCCAAATATAGTGGTCCAACTTTTTTCTTACAGTAACACTCTGTATATTATTATTATTTTCGATTATATAAAAGTAATTTTTTAAGTCTATCTTTATACTTGGGGCACTTATTTTAAAATTTCCCTTATTTTTATAGTCTCTCTATGTTTAGAGATGAGAGATATGAGACAAAGATGAAAAGGCAAGCGTTTGGTATTCCTTACGGGGTTAAAACATTGAGAAAAACATCGTTTATTATGGTAGTCCATTTCTATATTCTGAAACTCTGTACATATAAACACAAAAAGTCTAAATTTTGGAAATTTTCGCTGGAGTTTTTTACAAATATCTTATTTCAGTATTATCAACTTTAATATAAATGGCTTAAAAGGGTAATGTACACTTATTCGTAAATTTTTAAAAAAAAAAAAAAGAGCGTTTTACGTTGTTCAAAAGTCTCCTGAGATATAAAATTAACGTTTTGTTTTAATTAAATGCTTCCTTATATATTAACTTAGCTACGAAAATGATTGTGCTAATGTGCCTAAATTTTAAATTAATTACCTACTAAATATTTACATATATAAATTTTTAAATGTTAAATTTTTACATATAAATGTTTACATGCAAATTTTTAACATATCAATGTTACATATTTATAAATGTTTTAAACGGGAAATGGAACTTATTAGTTTTTTTAAGAGCATATCCATTTATATAAACTCTCTGAATAGAAAATTACGCTTTTTTCATATATAAAGCGTTTCTTATACACCACTTACCCGCTACTAAACTATTGTGTTTGAAAAGCATACATTTTAATTCATGTTTTGATTATATTTACATTGGTGAATATTTAAAATGTTTTAAACGGAGAAAGGGGACTTATTAGTTTTAACAGCAAACTTCGTTTAATTAAACTCTCTCTACTAATTTTTTTGCCTTTTTTCAAATATATCTTCCTATCTACCACTTCTCAGCTTACCACCACCCAGTTTTTTGTTAAAATTATTGCATCTAAAACGACATGTTTATATTTAATGCACATTTACAAAAATTAGAAGAAAATCTAGTGTTAAAAAAGTCAGAGTTAAATTTTTTAAAATGCAACTAAAACTACTTAACTCCAATAACAATAATTTAAATCGCATTAAAATGTACAGGATTATTGATCTACCTCTAGACTTATTTCTCACTAATTTTTTAGGTCACCCCACCTGTATAAAATATATCATAAGGGTTTTTTGTATTTTATTAAAATAAGTTCAGATGTAAGCTTTAAAATCTTTACTTATTTTAAATGTAAACTTTTATATTTACGAAATTTTCACATCAATTATATGATAGTTCTTAACAAATACAAAGTAAGTAACAAAACTTGGAAAACGATCCGTAAACATCTGAGCAATGTTTATTAAGGTATTATATGTTTCTTTATGATGTAAACCTTATCAGTCCCCAGGTAATAAAGTTAAAATAAAGCCAAACACACCGGAAACAAATACTATGCTTACTATTGTGTCCACATGGAACCACCAGGCATGTTACAGGTTACTCTACAAAAACCATCAAAAAATAAATCTGAACAATTAGGAAACAATTTTCAACGAGTTTGTCTGAATTACGTGGTTAGAGAAATTCTTCGCGTCCTTCATCCGAGGAATGGCAATACCATTTCAGCAAAAAACAACGACTGCAGCGAGATTCAACCACGGGCATCGATTGTTTTAGAATCTGGGTTTTCTTCCGATAATCTTACACATTAATAGATTAAAAAGTATTAATTGATTTCCTTTATAGATGAATAATCAGAGTAATTTAAATAATAGTTTTTGTCATTATTTTACACAAATATTTAATTAAAAAATTAATACTCCAAAAAAAATTTTTAAAATTTACTTGTATACACATCAGGCTATTAAAAGTCGACTGTACTGCCAGTCATCTAGGTTTTAGTTCTATAATAACAGTTTTAATCTCAAACACTTTTAAGGCCAATATTTTAGTCTTGGAATTAGGGGATTTTAAATAAATATTTTTTTAACATAATAACCGACAACACCTAAATGCTTTTATATTTTTTGGAAAAATTTTCTATTACATTATCAAGACATTTTTTTTCCCCAATTGACGAGTTTGATTGTTTGAAAATATATTAATTCACTTGTAGGTGGTTAATAATTTTGGGCACTTCAAAATAAGTTCTATAAAAAAATCAGCATTGATACATCTTAAAAACATACAATTTTAAGATTTTACACGGAACTCCACTTAAGTCCTTAAAACTTACAATTAAAGGTAATTTACAGGAACTCACTTAAGTCTTTAAACTTACAATTCAAAGGTATTTACAGCAACTCCAACTTAAGTCCTTAAACTTACAATTAAATGTTTTGTATTTACAGGCACAACTCGTTCAACGAACACCCACGTTACGTTCTTAAACATGTAATTAAAGGTAGTTTACAAGAAACCCTCCCAATTAACGTCTTAAACTTACAATTAAAGGTTATTTTACAGCAACTCCACTTAGTCTTAAAACTTACAATTAAATGTATTTTACAGGCACTAAACACCACTTACGTCTTAAACATGCAAAATTTAAAGTAGTTTACAAGAACCCATTTACGTCTTAAACATACAATTAAGGTATATTACAGCAACTCCCACTTAATCTTTTAAAAACTTCCAATTAAATGTATTTTACAGGCACACCACTTACTCTAAACTATGCAATTAAAGGTATTTTACCAAAGAACCCTCCATTTACGTTTAAAAAATTTAAAAAATTTATTTTAAAAAAAAACCCATTTTCGTTTTAAAAAATTTCAATTAAATATTTTCCAAAGGCCCCCCCTTTCCGTTTTTAAAAAGCTTTTAAAAAATATTTTTAAAAAACTCCCATTTTACGCTTAAAATTATTTTTTAAATTTAAATTTTTTCAGAAACCCCCCTTAGTTTTTAAAAAAAGTTGTGAAAATAAAAAACATTAAAAAAATTTCCCTTTTTCTTTTTACCATTTGAAGGGGGAAAAATGTTTTATTTTCCCTGGGTCATTAAGCTGGCGTATGGCCAACTCGTTTACGGCGATTTCGACAAACCCGGGGAATATTTAATTTGGTTTCTTTCTAGCAACGTTTTTGGGTCTGGTAGGAACACGTTTTTAACCCCCGGCTATTTATCTAAACTTTTTTGGGCCCTTTTAAAAATTTCTTTTTCCCTTTAAAGTACAAATTACGTAGGACGATTTAAAATTCCCAATTTAAAACAAAAATAATATAGTAATCTAAAAGATAGGGGTTGAGGTAGTTTACGTTTTTTTTTTTTAATTTTTAAAACTTCTTTAACTATTTCAAAAACAAATCTATAAACACTAATTACTTTCTATCAAATAATTACTTTTAAAATTTTTTAGATTTTTAGGAAAATTTTAATTCTTTCTTTCCCTAAGTTTTAAAAAAAAAAAGATGGGTTTGAAAAATACAAAAAAAAATTTTTTTTTAAAGTCAAAAAAAGCTAGGGGGTGATTGAAATTTTTTCCATATCAAACAAAATTGAAAAAAAAACACACTAGGAACGGGGGAACGCTAAAAGTAGGTGGGGGCCCATAAAAACCTGGGAGAAATTTTACTACCTTAGGGTCTGAGGCTGAAACCCCTTTTTCAACTATGTTTTTGGGTTTCCCAAAAAAATAAAAAATTTTATTTTTTAAACAAGGGTTTAAAATAAACCCCAAAGGGGTTTTTAAAATTTTAAATTTAAAAAACTTTTTTCCAAATTTTAGGGGTTTTCAGTACACAATAGGACGAACTGCCCAAATTTAAAGTATCAAAAAAATTTTAATAAAGTAAGGGGAAGGGGGGGCCCCCTCATACTAAGATGGGTTTTAAATTTGAAAAAGGGGAACCCATCCGGGGGCTTTAGGTGAACCCCCCAGTTTTTGGGGCCAAAATACCCCCTCATTTGTTTTTTTTTAAAGGGGAATTTTTTTTAAATCAAAAAAATTTAAAATTTTTTAAATTTGTTTTTTTTAAAAAATTTGGGATTTCTTTCTCTCTCGAAGTCCTATTTTTTAAACAAAAATTTTTAAAAATTTTTTCTTTTTTCCCCCTTTTTTTTTTTAAAGGGTTAATTAGCATTTTTTAATTAAATTGGGGGTTTTGGGGTTTTTTGGGATTTTATGATTTCGTTTGATTACTTTTAACCACTTTTTGCCATGTTGATTTTTTAAAAAATTTAAAAAATTTATTTAAATTTTAACTTGTAAAATTTTTTTAGCCTGCGTCCCCGTTTGTACGTGCGGGGAAAACCCCTGTGCGATATAAAATAATAAAAAGTTTTTTCCCCTTAACTAAAAAATATGGGGCGGGGGTAAACATAAATAATTAATTAAAAAAAAATCTTGTTTCAAAATGTGTGTTTTGGGTTTTTGTTTTTTTTATTTTTTTTAAAAAACTTTTTTTTGGTTTTTAAAAACCCCCCCGATAAAATTTTTGGGAAAACGAATATTTCAATTTAAAAAAAAATTTGTCTCCACTGCCCGGGGAACCCCCCGACAGATTTTTTTTTTAAAAAAAAACTATTAATTATAGAACACATTTTTTTTTTTTAAATTTAAACTGGTTTTTTTAATTTTTTTAAATTAAAAAAATTTTCAAATATGCATATGTTCTTTAAAATTTTTTTTTTAAAGGGAATAAATTAGGTTTTAAACAGGGTTTGGGAAATAACAAAATAGGGGTTTTTTTAATTCTTTATTTTTACATATTTCTGTAAAACCCCCCCAAAAACAATTAGACACAAAGTAGCAAGGGGGAAGGGTTTTTAATCCGAATTTTTTTTTTGGTCCATTTCACCTCCGCTTAGAGGGGCACTTTCACAGACTTGAACTTTGAAACCGGAAGGGGGCCCTTGAAATCCATCTTTAAATGAAAAAACCATCACTGCGGGGCAAAACACAAACACAAACTCTTTCTATCTTTCTAAAAATTTGAGAGGCCCCCGGGGGACGAAAAAAGGGGGTGTCTAATTCCCAGAGCCATCAAGTGGTTAGAGAAGGGGGTTGTTCACTTGAATATACTACGATTTGTAACCATCCCAAAAAAATTTTTGGGGGAGCAATTTTAATTTTTCCCGCACGTAATTTTTGTCAAAAGCGAATCAAATTCAAAATTAAAATTTGCATCAAAACATTTTTTTTTATAAAAGACATAAAAAAGTTTTTTTAAATACTTATTTTAAAAATTTAAAGGGAAATTTCTTCTTTCTTGTATACAAAAATAATTTTAATTAACATTTTAAATTCGTAAACTTAAGTTGAAAAAAAACCCCCTTTAAAGTTAATATTTTAAATTGGGGTGTTTCCCAAAAATTTTATAGAAAAAACCTTTCCCGTCTTAATCACTAATATTTTCTTATATGTAATTTTCAGCGGGTTTCTAAATTATTTTTTGGAATACAAAAAAAAGGTTTAGCCAAAAAATTTTTTTTTAAATTTTCCAAATTTAAAAAAAGTTTCTTTTTTAAAAGATTTAAATAAATTTTTTCCCCCCGCAATTTTTCCCATTAAAAGAAATTTAATTTTTTTTTATTTTTTAAAAATTTTTTCATTAAAGGGGGTTTTTAAAGGGGGTTTTTTTAAACAAAAAAAAATTTTCACAAATACAAATTTTAGTTAAAAATTTACCAACGTTTAAATTAGGGTACCAAAATTTTTCCCCCCCAAAAAAAAAAACATATAGAAATTTTCATTTGTTTGTTAAAAAAGAAAAAAACTTGGTATTTCTTAAAAAATTTTTACAAAAATTCCAACATTTTTCCAGCTGCCTTCCCAAAAATCCATCTTTCTTTTTTTTTGACAAAACATTTCCCCCGTTTAAAAAAAATTTATTTATGTTCTTTTTAAAACCCAAAAAAAAAAAGGGGAAATTTTTTTTTTTATTTGGGTTTTTCGGTTTTTAAAAGAATCTTTTTTTAAACTTTAAAAAAGGGGGTTTTCTTCACTAAAAAAAATTCCAAAATTTTTAATAAAAATTTTTTCTTTTTGAGAAAAAAAGGAAAAAAATTTAATACAGGAAAAATAAGACGTTATTGCCTTTCATTAGCCACTAAACCCAAGTTGTCATAGTACAAACAAGTAAATTTTTGAAATTTTTAGAGAAGTTCTAGACATATCTATTAATTATATACACTTTTTAAAATTTTCTTTTTTAAAGCGATAGGGTTGAAAATAAATACAATTTTCAAATTTGGAAAGAGCTTTTCCCTCTCACGTAATTATTTAAATGAAAAAATAAACTCATTTCCCTTGTGTAGAGGTATCTTTCAGTCAATTGGAGTCCTGATTGAACGGGAAATCTTGTGATAGCTGTAACACTCTACGAAAACTTAAGAAGTAAGATATAAATTTTCTTTGAAATATTCATGTTTCGTGTTGTTTTATTTTTTTTTATTTAACTGTGTCACGTGTTGCTTTAGTGTGTTAAATTTAATTCGTGAAAAATTCCTCATGATTAATAATCATACCCATGGTGGAAGGGGGGGTGAAGCAGCCATAAAAAACATGTCCTGAGAAAAAATTTTTTTTATTGTTTTGAACAACGGTAGTAAAATTTGTTTTTACATATGTGTCTCAGTCAAAACTGTTTTTAGAAACCTTGCTCAAAATTATGTACATACATAATAGCTACTTAAAAAAAAACAAAAAACCCAAAAACCCAAAACAAAATTTTAAAAACAAATATATTTTAAAAAAAAATTTTAAAATAAAATTCAAATTTTAAAAGTTAAAAAAAAATTAAATAAATATAAATTCAAAAAATATAACTGTGCTAAAACCCATCAAGTTATTAATTAAAAATAACTATTAAACAAAGTCTCTTAACGCATCTGAGTTGTGTGTTGTATTTTAAATTTTTTAAAAGTATAACAGCGCAACTCTGTAAGATTTAAGGGGATTCATTATAATGTTTGGCCCAATGGAAGGAAGTTCTAAGACTTTTAAACCAAAATTTAAGTGGTTTTCGGTCTTTTTCGGGGGCTTTTTGAGGACCCCTTCCCGATTCCATTCAGTTTTGCCAAAATACCGAGGCTCTCCAAGAATAGGACTTTTGTGAATCATGATTTTTTCAGACTCTGATAAGTCTTCCAGTTGAGCTACACTGACTTTCCTGTGAAAAGGCAAGTTTAATAGATTTAGGATCATTTTTCAAGAGTTTTCGCAAAGATGGGGCCATTTTACTTTGTGACCTTTTTAAAACAATAATGTTCTTTCTTGGATTTCGAGGAACGGTGTAGCAGTTTAAATTTTTTAGCATTTTCCTTTTTAAGATTTACGCAAGGGCGGAAGGACAACGACACCCCTTTCAATAAGGCCCTGTTGGTTCTTAAGAATACAAAAAAATAACAAATAAAGGAAAGCAATAAAGTGGAAAAACGGACGCAAACTCAGTCGGCAAAAAAATGCGGTTAGTTGACTGATATTCCCCGTGATTTGCATAAAGAGGGGAAAAAAAGTTTCAGTATCCGTCTATTTTTTAAAACGTTAGAAAAATTTTTAGTTTAAAGTTCGCTCACAAATATTGGAATATTTTCTTTGTGATGTTTTTTGTGGTCTACCATCCCGAAGGGAGAGATAATCATGAAAAAAAAAATTAATTTCTGATTAATTCCCTTTTTAAGTTTAAAAAAGG
>NW_025787117.1:0-12695 GCF_021130785.1 Homalodisca vitripennis
AAAAACATTTAGTTCGTTTTCAAAGTGTTATTAATGTGATTTATCAAGTACATTCATTATCTTGTATTATTTTTTTTGCTACGTACTAAGTACTATTCACTATAAATACTCTCAAAAACGCTGTTACATATAAAGGCAATTGTAAAATTATTATATTCATAGATGATATTTTGTCGCTGCCAATACATTAAAACATGGGTGATAGTCACAATCCTTTTTAATAATGTTTTTTACAGATTGGCTTACTGTATAGTTTAGATAAACCGAGTGTCATTCATTTTTTTTTACATGTTCTGTTGTACCAGATAGAATTATCTGTGTCTGTATCTCTGTAATTATTGATATACTAAAACATATACTTATCATACTGTAAAGCAATGAAAAATTTTACAGATTATATCCTACTCTACAAATACAACCGAGGTTTTTTACTCAAAAGTGAATGTCTGACAATGGTGTCCTAAGAGTTTCTGAGTGGTTGCTTTATACATGTACAAAATATAGAATCACCACATAATTAAGAAAAACACCATTATTTGTTAACGTCTAGAGGCAATACTATTTAGAGTACACATTAAATAGTAAGCTAGATGATACAAAATTCTATAATCATAGCTGTTTTTCAATAATTTCATCAATTAATTGATTATCGTTCTGAATTTAAAGGATTCTGAAGACATGATAAACATTGCCTTTTTGTAGTGTAACATATTTGATGGTTCTAGGTACACAGAAGAGATAAATCATCCTCAATGCATATATAATATGAGTCACGGATAAAGTAGCTCGATCGGACTACCACCTCGGTTTCAGGTTGCTAAAAGTGTAGAAAAATATTTGAGCGGTAAACTCAGTAAAAAGTTACGATTAAAAGATTGGATAACGTAGCCCTAGTCAATGCATGCACACCTAGTCCCAATTCAATGTCTATGAACCTGATTTTTATCTTCTCATGTAAACAACTAATACATATTAAGATGCAATAGTCAGGTCTTAATTTCAGAAATGATTGATCACAAGTCACATCTTCATGTTTCATGCTGTGTTTGTTATTTCTATCTTTACTAATACAGTCTTTCCTGTCTATTTACTTATTGAATTGCTCTCTGTTTTAGAGATATTATGGAACATCCTATAGCTATTATGGAATTGATAGATAGATACATGGACTTTAACAAGATTGTTGTCTAATTCAGCTCGTAGATAAAGTTATTCCGGATATTGGACCTAGAAGAAACATTTCAAATATTTACTGTTGCTATATTAAAATCTCTTTTAAGTATACATTGGTATTGGTGCATTTTCTATATATTAACATAGTAAAAACACTGCTAAGTTATCGACAGATGTAATAACGTGAGGTTGAAAATTTACTGCAATCGCACATAAGATCTTTTTCAAGAATCTCGGCTAAGACAAGCAAGGTTAGTGCACAGAGCTCGAACTTACTTTGAAAACGTAGAATAGAAGATTAATGTTTCTCCCACTGTCTCTAAATGGATACCTGAAAACTTATGCGCAATTAAAACACAGGGTTAGGCCTGTGTTTTACACCACCAGCTGGCGTATCAATGTTGCCAGCCAAAAAGTTGGCAACTCTTTCAGACAAAAGTTCTAGAGCATACATTGTCTCAACATGCTGTATTGGCAAGTCTTTTCACCATTCAAACTCTCATCTCCCCCTCCCCTACGCATTACATTTGTTCCAACTGCGGTCATAAACTGTCAGACACATATCTCTATTTCACGACCAAATCTAATTACTAGGGAACCCTATAGTGAGTTACATGTACTTTACATGTTTAGCAGAAAACATAGGTTTTACCTTGCTCATAGCGCTTCACGTCCAAGAGTAGAGAGCCTCAAATTTTGGCATAGGTACAGAGTAACTCATAAACTTAGTTTCTCTTGAGAATGATTGAAGAGAGATTTAGACTGACAAGAAGTAAATTAAACATAAGTCTCAAATGCTATTGTTTTGGGTATGAGATCATCTGAAATGGTGAAAGTATTCAAAAGGAGTGGTAGTAGAGGAAATATGAAAACTACTGAATTCTTTAATACTTTACTCTTGTTTCTATTTTTCTTAGCGCTTTGAGGACACATAAATCTAGCAAAATCTGATTGGCTTGAAAATGATGAATTCTGGGTGGTGGTTAGTGTAAGGTGGGTTGGTCTGTTAAATCGAGTTATACTGAAAAACCAACAAAGAAATTTTAAAGGCATTAGATTTATTGTATAACTGTTTAATAGTGTAACAAAAGTCCCACCTCACCACCTTAGAACTTTTGTTGTGCACATGAATAGACATATTTTAATCTTGTTGGTAGATATATATATAACATAATCTAAGGATTTTAGAAAGAACATTAAGTAGGATGATTAAAGTTGTATTGCACTCTCCCTCAAAGAATGTAACGGTAATTAAAAAAATCTTAACCTGGTGGGTTGATATATTCGAGTAATACCTTATAAAAAGCCTCGATGAGGACAAAAATCAACTAAACGAAGAAACATTTTTTATTTTCTGACCAACTAAAGGTAAATCTTCTAGTGTCAATAAATTAAGTTGTTTGATGGCGCCTCAACTTATAGAGACTTCTTAATTTTCACGTCAAACAATGTTACTGTTTTAAAATTCTTTTATTTCCTTCAAAAAAATAAAAGGGATTTATGTTGGACTATGGGTACATATTTTTTAATAACCCCATCTCTAAATGACTACATTCAATATGATAATTCAATATTAATATTCAATTGAAGTTAGAATTTTTTGTTATAACCTTTGTTCAAATGATACCCGTTTTTGACTAGAGTTGTGCTAGAAACTTGGTTAGCTCGTTGATATAATTTGAGTTATCAATGAAGTAATTATTAAGGGTACAAGGTTATCTCACGATAATCTAGAAGAATAGTATTAAAGTATAAGTGGCTGCTCGTTAAAACTATTGACCAGCACTTGAACGCTGGATCTGTCCTTACTAGTAGCCGAGCCTATCCTTACTAGTAAGTCGTTTTCCCTGCTGCGCGACAATCTATTTGTATCCAGTAAGAGTTTCTTTAGCTCTAAGGTTTGTTCTGGTTCACCTCCCTTTGACACCCTAGTATATGTTCAAAGTCACAACTGTGATGTCACCTCCCACTCACTCCTCAATGATACTGTATTTTTGATTCTGGACTTTTAAAATTACAGCAAAAATACACATTGCTCTTGTTCCCAAACCATTTCTTATATAAAATGACTTAAGCTTGATCAGGAGCCAAATTTCTACTATGAAGAATAGTTAATGTTATAAAGGAAACAGAGTATAGGTGACACAGGTCTCACATTGACTAATAATGTCAAAAACCAAATAATTCTTGCAACAAATTTTTGGTTTAGCCCTCGTTGGCACCAACATTTGCTATCAACTTTATACTCCTTAAACCACTTATGGGAATATTCTGTGTAAACTCTGGTCTTTCTCAGGCCTGACAACAGGCTCTTACAGTATAAAATCGCTAACTGAACATAGCAATGTAGTTACACCACTTCTTATGTAAAGATATAACAACAGTTGACACAGCAGCATGTGATCGCCAGGACTCAGACAGAATACCACTGAGACAAGTCTCTATGATAATGCAACTGGTGACATGAGAGATAACAGATAACTACATGATAAAGATGATTTTGGGATTGTAAGTCTGAGTCATAAGATTTCTTCATCAAGCTTCTTTATAAACCACTAAGAGCTCTAGAAATATGCTCTGTTTAATTGTTTGAAGTAGAGAGTGTGTATGCAAAAGCTAATACCATCTGGTAGTTATTTGTTCACATGTTCAATTATTGATTATTTAGAAAGGGCATCAGGATTAAAGATGTTTGCTACTCAGTTGACATGATTAGAAAATTGGTTTAAACTGTCAGCCTTTTACTTGTAAACTATGGTATGTGTAGATTTGTTCTGCTATATCTTATTATAATGATGTTTGTTTGCTGTTCCTTTTTCACAGTAATTTTTACATATGTCTTTTTTCTGTTGATAAGTTTGATCTTTGTGTTTTCAGCACCAAAAAGTCTTCATTTGTAAACTTTAACACTTCCTCCTAATACTTATGTTTATAGGCGAGTTTGATATTCTGGGGAAGATAGAAGAACTTACAGTTACTCAAGACTACGATTTTATATAAATATAAAGTTATATATAAGCAGTATGTATGTATATATGAATGTAAACAGAAGTCAGTTGACAGGTATTGGTCATCCGATCATTTTGTTATTTTGGGTTTTATTTAAACACATATGTGAAAGAAACGGCCAAATGCAAAATAATTAAATCGTAAAAAGTGAGGGCTCTGTGGTGTAATGGTAGCACATTCACCCGGCAAGTGAGAGATCCGGGTTCGAGTCCCGGCGGAGCAAGTACTTTTTGCGATTCAATGTTTATTGAAATAAATTAAATTAGGCTATTGCCAGTTATACAAATTTAATGAATGTAAACAGAAGTCAGTTGACAGGTATTTGGTCATCCGATCATATGTTAGTTTGGTTATTTAAACACATATGTGAAAGAAACGGCCAAATGCAAAAATAATTGAATCGTAAAAAGTGGGGCTCTGTGGTGTAATGGTAGCACATTCCCCCGGGCAAGTGAGAGATGGGGGTTTTCGAGTCCCGGCGGAGCAAGTACTTTTTTGCGATTCAATTTTTTATTGAAATAAATTAAATTAGGCTATTGCCAGTTATACAAATTTAATGAATGTAAACAGAAGTCATTGACAGGTATTTGGTCATCCGATCATATGTTATTTGGTTATTTAAACACATATGTGAAAGAAAGGGCCAAATGCAAAATAATTGAATCGTAAAAAGTGAGGGCTCTGTGGTGTAATGGTAGCAATTCACCCGGCAAGTGAGAGATCCGGGTTCGAGTCCCGGCGGAGCAAGTACTTTTTGCGATTCAATGTTTATTGAAATAAATTAAATTAGGCTATTGCCAGTTATACAAATTTAATGAATGTAAACAGAAGTCAGTTGCAGGTATTTGGTCATCCGATCATATGTTAGTTTGGTTATTTAAACACATATGTGAAAGAAACGGCCAAATGCAAAAAAAATTTGAATCGTAAAAAGTGAGGGCTCTGTGGTGTAATGGTAGCACATTCACCCGGCAAGTGAGAGATCCGGGTTCGAGTCCCGGCGGAGCAAAGTACTTTTTGCGATTCAATGTTTATTGAAATAAATTAAATTAGGCTATTGCCAGTTATACAAATTTAATGAATGTAAACAGAAGTCAGTTGACAGGAAATTTGGTCATCCGATCATATGTTAGTTTGGTTTATTTAAACACATATGTGAAAGAAACGGCCAAATGCAAAATAATTAAAATCGTAAAAAGTGAGGGCTCTGGGGTTTGTAATGGTAGCACATTCACCCGGCAAGTGAGAGACCCGGGGTTCGAGTCCCGGCGGAGCAAGTACTTTTTGCGATTTCAATGTTTATTGAAATAAATTAAATTAGGCTATTGCCAGTTAAAACAAATTTAATGAATTTAAACAGAAGTCAGTTGACAGTATTTGTCATCCGATCATATGTTAGTTTGGTTATTTAAACACATATGTGAAAGAAACGGCCAAATGCAAAATAATTGAATCGTAAAAAGTGAGGGCTCTGTGGTGTAATGGTAGCACATTCACCCGCAAGTGAGAGATCCGGGTTCGAGTCCCGGCGGAGCAAGTACTTTTTTGCGATTCAATGTTTATTGAAATAAATTAAATTAGGCTATTGCCAGTTATACAAATTTAATGAATGTAAACAGAAGTCAGTTGACAGGTATTTGGTCATCCGATCATATGTTAGTTTGGTTATTTAAACACATATGGGGAAAGAAACGGCCAAATGCAAATAATTGAATCGTAAAAAGTGAGGGCTCTGTGGTGTAATGGTAGCACATTCACCCGGCAAGTGAGAGATCCGGGTTCGAGTCCCGGCGGAGCAAGTACTTTTTGCGATTCAATGTTTATTGAAATAAATTAAATAGGCTTTTGCCAGTTATAAAATTAATAAATGTAAACAGAAGTCATTGACAGGTATTTTTCATCCGATCATATGTTATTTTGGTTATTTACACATATGTGAAAGAAACGGAAAATTTGCAAAATAATTGAATCGTAAAAATTTGGGGCTCGTGTGTGAAAAGGGTAGCACATTCACCGGCAAGTGAGAGATCCGGTTTCGAGTCCCGGCGAGCAAAACTTTTGCGATTCAATGTTATTGAAATAAATTATATATATAATATAATAATTATTGTAGAAATTGGCGCACCTATCCACATGATCTTTGCATCGCCTCTCTGGTTAGTACACTAGTATGCATACTTGTACTCTTCCATTAGTAGCACAGTGTGTGTTAAATGTAGACCAGAGTGGTTATATTTTTTTGTTAACTGGACAAAAAATCAGTTAAGTCAGAATTAAATTGTTTATACTCAAATATTATCTTCATTTGTAATAAAGTGGTATTCTAAATTTAAACAGTCGCAGCACTCAACAAAAACTTATACATGTCAGAGGTTATCATGTTGATAATATTTAGCTTACTAGGAGACCTAAATGCAATAAACTAACTTTTAATGGAAAAAAAAAATTAACACCATCTAGAAGTACCTTAAAATTAAATTTGTAATTCAAATATTATCATAAAACAGTCTTTTGATAAAAATAAATTGAAGTGGTCTGCCATATTGGAAAACAAATGGCAATTTTAAATATTTCTTTCTATTCCTCTGCATTAAGAAAAGATTGAGTAATATTATCTTACATCTGACTAATGTATCTCTGCCGGTTTAAAAAGATTTCAATTGTGCCATAGTTAAAAGATGACGTGTATATAGTCTATATGAAATAGAAGCAATTTCGCAAAACATTTAGTTGTAGTCATTTATTTACGATCTAATGATACATTACTTGTCACCAAAACAGTTGTCTTTTTACTCTTACACAATAAATTTGCAAACCTAATTTGAAGGACAAATAAAAAATTATTTATTTCAAACAGAAAAATGTATTACTAAATATTTGTTATTTGATTACAACAACTGAGATAGGTAACAGAACTTTTGTTTAATTCATTATAATAATTCTCAATAATTTGCTGTTATGTAAATTTTTGTGAGAAATTGTTACACTTATAATTTATTTTTAAAAGTCAGCTACCATTTGAAATCAATTAAATTGTCTTACATAGTGAATTACATCTTTATTGCACAAAAACATATCAAACTGTGAACAGGTACATTGTCAGAACCTAAATACCTACATTTAAATAACATTACCATACTCATTACATAAAATAATAACAACGAAAAAATAATATTTGCGGTATAAATAACCCTTTATTTTTAAGCACGAGGTTTTATGTGGTGCATGTTTAGCAAAGAATTTTATATTTAACCTTGTCTTATAGTTTACATTGTTACACTTTTTGTTTAAATGGGAATATTCGAAATATTCAACATCCACCCTCTCAAGTAGCTTTTTGATATGGGCTTCTCAAAGACAATAGATAGACATAACAATTGGTTTTAAGAAACAATTAACTGGTGAAAATTAAAAACATTTAGTGGATAGGATCTCTCAATCTGGGAGTGGTGAGTAATTATATACAAAATTTATATGACCCATGCCAGTGTTATTACTTGCACAATTTGTGTTGTTGAATGATGAAAACTGTTGTGACAAGTGAGATTTAGAATTATAACTCCTGTGTCATGCTGTTTTGGCAGGGTTTTCCGATTGTAAGTTGGAGGCAGTTAAAAATTGTTGTACATGTTATTAATCATATAATGTAAAAACCTATACATAAACATAAGGAGATATGGTATGATGTATGGGTTCTTCACTATGATATATAATAAAAAAGTGTTGTGTGTGTTTTAAAAACCGTTTCGGTGGAAAGTCAGACAACTTTAAAATAATGGGGTCAGAAAAGAGTTAATGTCAGTGATTAGAGGGAAACATTGATCTTACCTTGTGTGTGTGTGAGGATATGTTGATATTTTATCGAAAGTGCATATGAACCTCTTCAGTACATTAGTTTAAAAGTGGATTATAATTTTAAGTCGGAGAAGAGAGTCCCCAATTTTCAAATGTCCGATATAATTAGTAGAAAAAAGAAAATTAAAAGTCTGGCATCCAAACCAAATTTTATTGTGATACAAAATCACAAAATATCCTTAAGGTTAATTTTTTGGTTTCTCAGGTATGAAAAGACCTTATGGATGACCCATGGCATGATCATTGCAAGGACATAATTATCAATAATATTAACAACTGGCCTTGTACCTTGCACTTTGTGATAAAAAATAAAATATGTTTAAGGTTCATTGTCTGTCTCAGATGACGATGTACGTAAGACCTGATGGATGACCCATGGGTCTTGATCATTGCAAGAACATAATTTATCAAGAATATTTACAAACTGGCCCTTGAACATTGCACTTAATTAATTGAAATCGGAAAGATTTGTTCCTGAAATGTGTCATATGTTAAAATTGATCAATCTCATAACCTGACTTATTTCCCAATGTGATGTTTCACTCCGAATAATTTTCTTTAACTGATATTTTCCTTTAATACCCACACTCAAGGTTCAAATAAATAATATATTGAATCTAAAAAATTAGATCTCCTCAATTAAATTTGTTAAGAGTAAAGGTGCCATGCAAAATTGCCAAAGAGGCATAATACATGAGACAAAATTCGCACTCACATTACAGTTATTACTATTATCAGGTATTTTTAATTCAAATTATAATCAATTTAAAATACTAATGCATTGAAGTTGTTATAATTTTTGTCACATTTTTTAAAACTTTCAGCCCCAAGCAAAAAGTAACTAGTTTACTCCCAGCCCCCGATATTTTTATTACTGTGAGCCCAGCCCCATGTGTATAATTTGATTCACACTATGTTTTGCACTGAGCCCCGTGTGCATCATAAATTTCTTCACACAAAACTACTGTTTTAATCAAGTTGTGAGCCTTTTTTATGCACACTTAATTAAAACTGCATAGCATACTGTGTTGTGTGGGACTGTGGGACCACAGGGCAGTGGGTGGGTCATAAATTGGTTGGCGGTTGGCAACACTGCATTGTTTTACAAAAACAGCTGTTTTGCCCAGATCTTGACTTGAAGTGTATGTGTGTGACATGACAATTTACTTTTGATCAAGTACTGAAAACCGTGAAGACAGGCCTAGGGAGATGTACATCTTGCTATGAAAGTTACCAATCCGTGTGGGTCGGGGTTTCAAGCTGCAAAGAAAACTCCTCAAGTTAGAACAAAGTGTCCTGGTTGTCCAGTAGCAGAAGTACATGTGTAGGACTGCTTTTTCAAAAAACATCGATGTGTAAGAAAATAAGATGTAGTAGCCTACCTGAATAGTAATATCCAGATTGGGTTTTAATAAAAATGTTCATAGTAAATCTATGTTGTTTTTTTGCCAAAATGTTTGCCCAATCAAACAAATTTGTTAGCAACTTATCTAATATTAGGCTATATTTATACAATCCATCCTTTAGGTTAGGGTACATTTTGTAAATAGGTTAGGTAAATATGGTACTTTATGGGGTTAAATTTATATCCTAACATAACTTTAGATGGAAGCCGTATAAAAGGACAAACCATTTTATGTATTTCTATTGAGACATAACCTAACCTAATATATATTACCAAACAAACATTACCTGCCTAACCTACCAAAAACACTTACTGTCAAAGAAAGTTGATTTCATTTCGCTAGAAATTTAAAAAAATTGGCCAGATAATAGGATTTTTATACTTTTCAGCTCCGTGAACCCCAAAAAGATGCACATGTTGAAATCTGAAAATGTGCATCATATTAAACTCACAGGGGCCATTGTGGTAAAAAAAAAAACAAAAACATACATTATGGCCCATATGCATCATAAATGATTCACCGTCTAAAAAAATGCTCCAAAAGAATGTTATTATTCAGTTGTTTTGTTTTTTTTTATGCATGAAGGAAAATCAGAGGAATGATTCCACACGTTAGTAAGCCTTGGGCGGGGGAAATAAACTTTTACACTTTTTGGCTGGGTTTTACAGTGTACAAAATGGCACGTGGGCGTGGAGCTCATAATGCAACGTGTATCATATTTATACATATGGGGCTGAAAGTTTTTTAAAAAAAGGACATTAGGACATAGCAGAAAAATATATTGCATTTAATTTAGATATAACTGTGGTGCAGTATCAGGTCAACTTAAAAATAATAATTGTAAAATCCTGACCAGCAATTTCATTAGATGACGTTGTTCCTGCATACTGCGGTAGCTCTGTGGCTAAATCCTTTATACACAGCATCTCATCACGGACAATAGTGAGATCCTAGCTAATTAAGGCATAAATAACACTCCCAGGAAATGGTTAATATATATAAATGTGGGACAGCTCAAAGTGAACCATGTCTTGAAAAGAGGAAGTATATTTGACATTACTCTGACGATTTAATATTATTATGAATAAATAGCATCAAATGAGGAGACAATATGTGTTTATATGGGTTTACTGTGAACTTCTCCTTCATAGTTCTAATGTGAAAAAAATTAAGAAATCACATTAAGGACAATGGAAGGTGAATATTTACACAATCACAAACTAAAGTTGTAGGTAAAACAAACAAGAAAATTACCACGCCAGATCACCACTGGGAGTCGGGCTGAGACCCATACTTAGGCTAAAAATAAACAACAATTGTTTTATTTAACAGCTTCTTCCAGCCACCTGATTACTAAGCTTGTCAGGTCATATATCGCGCCTCCACAAATCCACTGTAGAATGTTTATGAGATCATGAATTGTTAGACAGATCAAGAAATGATGCCATAAACAGAATATTTCTGATGTTTAAAATGTAGTTTGAAAATCCAACAAGGATTCGTGATTAGTAGCCTAAACATATTACTCAGGAACAGGGGGGTTGAAAGAGAAACGTCACATCAACTAATGAATTTAGAGTTATCAATTTAATTATAACTATGGAGAGGAGTTGATTGGGTTTTGGGGATGCTCTCATAGTTCTAACTGGCAATTCTACTATGATATGTTTGTGAAAATTCTATTTTTATTATACAAAAAGGTTTGACAAAACATGGTATCATCATTTATGGTTATGATACAATCGTATATTGTTAATTACAAATATTTTAGAGACAAATTTGCATTTAACATTGCAGAACACTAAATTTCTCCTCTAGGTCCATGAAACAACTTGAGTTGATAATATTTTTATGTGTACAGTTTAAACATTTTGTGATCATTTGATATGAAATGGACGTATATAAGCTGGCTCAATGAGAATGTAACCGGAGATATTTACTATAGATAAAATGTTATGTATAATTGAGTTTGGAAGATTGTTTGCGTAGGCGCATTCTCATCATTCACCAATCCCTAGTGATTGAAAAATTGTTACAGAGATTTATATGTTAACTGATATCTTCAAACAACCAATTTTAAAATCTTTAATATTTAAACGGGTTTTATTACAAAAAAAAAAATCCTCAATAAATGTCATAAGTCAAGGAAGTTATGAATGAAGTTTAAAAAAGTCTCTAATATCAGAACAAAATGGTCTAGACAAATTTGGCTTAGATATTTATAAAATCAATGTTTTGTACAAAATTTCAAGCTTAGCTTTTTTGGGTTTTTTAGGACAAGTTTATCTTTGGTTCTGAGGGTCCTATTATATGGTGAACTAAGGTAAAAGTTTTTCCTTACAATGTATTATTACAATAAGCTAGACACATTCCCCCTAAAATTTAAAGCAGCACAAGACCCCTACCTAGATTATAAATAGATGATCAACACTATTATCTCATATTGAACTTTGGAACTAAAACTGACAAATAAATGTCAAGGATCAGAACCCATGAGTAAAGTACCCAAATACAGGCAAATATTTTTCATGTCTCCAGTAGCTAAGATTATAGGGGTTATAGGTAATAGGAATATTTTTTATGAAGTGTCATAAATTAAACAGCATTGAATATCGTCCGATACCAACAGTCCTTTCTGTTTATATCATTTTCTATTGTATAATTGTCCTCTTCCTGTTTTGTTTCTAGCAATGTGAAAACTATGTTATTATAATCAGTACCATTACAGTCACCAAAAATATTCTTTCCTTTTTTATATTTTTAATGTAACATGACATTTACTCTCTTCTGGCAAGTTTATAAATCTGGCTACAAAAGTTTTTATAGCCCAACACTTTTATAAACCAATTAATATAATTTAAATTCTTTTCAGCCATTAAGTTAGGGTTGTAGTAAAAAAAATTATAATAGCAATGAATAACAACATTATAATCATAAGTGGGTAGTTAAAATAAAGACACACACACAAAAGCAGATAGACAGCCATATAAAACCCAAGATGGAATATATGTTTACAACAATTAATGCAGTAAATTCCTACTTTAGTGGAAAAATGCCCAACTATTCTGCACTGATAAAACCAGCAAACATCTCCTTTTAAAACCTGTTTGATAAAATACTATCATTTAGATAGAAAAAATGTCACTTGTGCAATATATTGCCTGACGGAGATACAACTTATATGAAAAAATGTTTACACAAGAATAACATAAACTATCTAACAATATGACAAGCTATTGAAAAACCAATATC